>NC_081405.1:344041734-344341734 GCF_030272615.1 Cryptomeria japonica | reverse complement strand
AGGCAGAGAGAGTCAAGAGCTTGGTTCAGCTTATGAGCTCTTAGATTGACAAATCCCACACAGTGGCCGTTGAATTCACAACAAGAATGATGAAGACAATCCACCGAGCTATCCAGGTCCTTGAGATCGTCCACAACCTAATGGTAACTGTAGCCGCTTTCGCTCACACTAGAGATGTTCTCATTCCTATTCTGCAAGTAATCAGGCAAACACCAAGGAAGATCCTAGCACAAGAAAAGATAATGGATGGAGGAGCTCATAACCTACTTGAGTGGTCAACTCTACTCCAAATGAAAGAAGTTCTTTTTGAAGACATCTGCACCAAATGCAATCAAGTTGAAGGTGTCATCCATCCAATTTAGGATAAGGTGTTTGAAGTGTTGTGTACCATTCTTGGCAGGAGAATCAAAGTTGAGACGGATGTGGACCTCCACGAGTTGGAAGAAAGAGTCAAGGTCATCTTTTGCAAAGATGAGAATGTCATCACAGATGAGCAACGAGATCTAATGTTCACTACTATGCTCCTGATTGAGAAGATCAAAGAACTCGAACCTGGATGGGAAATGACTCTTCTCACTGCCTTTGATCAGGTTATCCACTTGGAAGAGTGAATGAAGAATCTTCCCGAGATTCCTATTGTTGAGATTGAAGGAATTGTGTCTAGATTCGTTGCATATGCTAAGAAAGAATATTGGAAGGGGAACAAGGTTCTAGAAGAACGGTTGTTATAGAATGATGTGGCATCTTAATTATCATTGGTCTATGTTTCCTCGATTTTTGTGCCAATTAAATATTTGGCTATGCATTTAATAATGTTCATCTAAAAAGGGGAACTTTTGTAACAAATCCTAATTAGGGTTTGGGTGTCAGAATCTCAGCCGTTGATCTTCTTTTGATCCGGGCCGTTCATTGTAATTGAGGATGCTATATATACCCTCACTCATTTTCATTTTATTATTAGATAGATAGGAGATAGATAATAGTTAGAGCTTTGGAGAGAAGAAAGTTATTTTGTAGCAAGATTGAGTAGTGAAGAAAGAATTTCGAACAATTGTTGTCTATTTTGGCTTTGAGATCAATTAAATATTGAAGTTATGGTGTTTTATTGCAATTCTTGTGGCATCTTCATGGTTGTTTACTTTCTTGAATCATTCTTAGTCGAAGTAGTATTTAAGTTTGAAAGACTAAGTGTTGTGCTTGATCTTTGGTGAGATTCACGTTCCAAACCACTAGCTTCTTACTGATTGTAAGGACGCCTTGCGTGGTCAACTGGAGATATTTAGATTGCTTGAACCTTCAGTCATTACTGAACTATTGATATGTATATTTATGGTAGTATTTATAATTCTTGATGATTTGAAAATCACTAATCACCTTAGAAGATCGCATCAATTCCAGTAGAGTTGTAATTCCTTGGCAATACTGAAATTGGTAGAATCTTACCAAGTCTAGCCTACATTGAGTCATTCTTAGGATTAGATTAGAATTCATCTCTTGAAAATCCTATCTTTTGATCTTTTTTGAGAATTTGTTAGTGTTAGGAAATTCTTGTTCCTGCAGTCAAGTAAGAGTAACACGGACCAACTTTTAAAGTGCGTAAGACCCCTTGAAGAAACAACATTCACAACGACCACTGGTGCTTATCCACACGTAGAGATCCTACAACAAAGAACCTTGAAGTCATCCTGATTGATCCTTTTCGCGATATCTTCAACATTCAGAGGCTTTACTCAAGAGAGGATAAGGTACCCTTGGGTATTTTATTCTGTGTTTGATAGTGTACAAAATACACGTCAACAGTACCCTACCAAAAGCCAGAACTTTCACAGTCAGTACCTTATCTAAACCACGACCTCACTTGGAGCTCAGTCAGTACTAGATGAAATCTATCACCCAAATATGGAAGAAAATGTTGAAGTTGACAATCAAGAGAATGATGAAAGATAATCAATCCAAAGCATTTGAGCATGAAATGATAATTAAGGAAGTTCAACAAGTTTGCACCTCAGTCAATGACCCTCTAGAAGTCCGAACTCTTCCAGTCAGTGGGGTATAAATTTTTTGAACTTGTGCCCAATCAGTGACCTAGCAAAAGTCCAATCTGCCTTGGCATCTCAGTTGATCATCCCTTGGAAACCCGATCTAGCCTAGTTAGTGCCCTAGTAAAAGTTTGAACTTTTCCAAGCTTGTCCAATTTGGCGATAAAGATGACATTTAAATCTTTTTTGCTTAAGATGAAGGCTCGCCCAAGAAATAAACATTTTTATTTGAATATGAAAAGATAGAACAAGTTGGCTTTTGTCTTAAAACCTTAATTGCAAAACATTAAATAAAAGACCAAGTTGGCCTAATTCATTTAAGAGTCCCGACCTTACATCTCTATAAAGGATGTGATTGATCAGTTCATTTGATCAATCATCGATTATATCCTTCATGTGCAGTAATTTGAACTTGTAAGTGGCAGCGATTTTGACCAAAGGAAAGCGAATCTTCTTCCAAAGATAGCAAATTTGTCATTACCAACAACAATTTTGATTAGAACAAGACAAACTTCATTCAACACCAATGAATTCATCATTAGATTCATCAAATTAAACAATAAAATCAGCGATTCTACATCCACGATTAGTGAAAACATCAACATTTGATATTGAAAATTCATTGGCACAAGGACAATTTTGCCAAATAAGCAATCAATTTGAAGTTATCAATTAGTTTAGAAGTTGTTTGTAGGTCTAAATTAAGTTTTGTTTGATCATTTTCATTGAAATCATACCCCAATTTGATGCTAGTACAATTTTAGGTTCACTTATCTTATGTGGTTTTAATCAAAGTGAAGAAGTTGAGAAAATACAACTTCAGAGATCCCAAGAACACCTGTTAGCAAAATACCTGTCACAAGAGAAGATTGGAGGCAAAAACATAATAATGGCTATGAAGAAGAAGATTATTATTCAGAGAGGGAATCAATTCAATGAAAAAGTACAATACCATCCTTATAAAAGGATATTAGCAACCCTAAATATGTGCAACCCTAAAGGGATAATGTGTATTTAATAATTAGAATAATTAAATATCTACAATATTATTAAATGCCTAAGTTTAGCTTAAGTGTAGAGTATAATAGACTAATAATTAAATAAATAATTATTAGCTAATACAAGATAACTCTAACACCCCCCTTTAAGATGAACTTAGGGAGTAGCTAAAAAACTAAATGCATGAAAGCAAAATGCAATTACATGAAGAAGGAAAATTTGGGTCCCAACAACAAGGCCTGATGACGTACCCAATCACAACCAAATCTCTATGAACTAGAGAAATAGAGAAAACCACGTGGGAAAAAACTCTACTCCAAAAAGAGATGGAAAAAGCAAGTGAAGGACTGAAAAAGCCTCCAAACAAGAATGTTCCAAAAAGATAGGAACAAGAGAAGAGCAGAAGAATCACTAAAGCATGAAGAACCTGCAAACACCGTCGAAGAATAACTGTCGATCTGAAGAACCTCCACTGAAAATAGAAGATGATCAGGTAGAGAAGACTGTAATCTGCACGAGTGCCCTCAAATAACACTACTCGAATCAGATGGCAAACAAAGACAAACAACTGAACTCGAAGATACAAAGGGCAAAAACACCAAAGTCTGAAGAGTTGATCAATCGAAGATGGAAGGTTGCCTCCAAAAATAGGAATGAAAGAGTGTCCATATGGGAAATGATCCATCTCACCGAAATGCATAGGTAACCAACCACTGCATCAGCCTAGTATATAGGAACAAATACTGAATACATAGCTCACTCCAACTACCCAAGGAAGCATTAGAACCAACAACCAACATGAGAAACCCCCCCATAATGCTGACAAGGGAGAGGTGACAGGTACATTGAAAGTGAATGCCAAGAAAAACTGCATGACGAAGAACCATAAACATCTGGAGTGTAGCAGAAAGTACAAACACATATAAAGGCTAGTGTCGTGGAAGGAATACTCACTTGACACACATCATGAGGCTAATGTCGTGGAAGGAACACTTGCGTAACAAATGTAGATGACAAACAAAGACAAACATCAAACCCCCCCTATGACACTTTATAATGGAGTGCAAGTATAATAAGGCATAACATGTGCAAGATCCCAAGTATACAATGCATAGTGACACTTTATCTTAGTGTGTTTGCATAAAGAAAATGCTTACAAAAAAATGTCTACAATGATCAGAAGAGACATAAGGTTGGAAATACAGAAAGAATAGCCAAATACGAGATATCCTACTCAAAGAAAGAGATCTCAGGGCCTGAAACATCCAAGATATTCACCAGAGTGCTGAAAATAAAAAAAGTTGAATAAATTGTACCTGAAGCAGAATTTGGAAAGAAAACTCATATGACTGGGAAATGCACAGAACAAGCTTTCCAATGATATAAAGTTTTTGAAAAACAGAGTTCAGATGCTCAAGTTATGTTTCTTGGAGTGCAAAAAGGAACTTCTGGCTTTGACAACAAAAAACACCATAAAAATAAAATAAATCAGAAGATCAAACCTCCAGATTTGAAGAGAGCTTGAAAAGAGCTTTCCGACGATATAAAGTTTTTGAAAAAACGCATCCGTATGACCAAGTTACGGTCAAAAGAAAAAAAAAAAACCCTTTTTTAAGGCAATAAAGAAGGTAAATATATATATATATATATTTTTATTTATTTATTTTTTGACGATTTTTTTTTTACGCATTTGCAGGTACAACTGTACAGATTTTTGTGCCTCGTAAAGTGTGCCAATGAAAAAATCATGGCTCAAATGCCCTTGTCACTGAAATAGGTTGAATTATATATCAAAATAACTGGAAACGCCCTTCGGAAGCCAACGGTGAGGTCTTTTTTTAGGCCCAAACTGCCATAAGAATTTTTTTAATGATTTTTCTAATGAAACTCTCGAAATTCGTACAAAAAAAAGGCAAAACCAAAAAAATGTCCAAAACCCAAATTTGTCGAAATTTGACAAATTTTATATGGAAATGGAGGTTTTTTGGGCGTTCTAAGCTCAACGGCGAGGTCCGTTTGAGCCCAAAATGATCAGAAACAAAACAGCTACCCCAGATCCAATAAAAAAACTTTGAAAAAACTGAAACCCTAACCTCCAAAAATCTTCTGAAAAATTCAAGAACAAGTAGCAGCAAATCTAGGCTCTGATACCATGAAGAAGTTGAGAACACCTGTTATTAGCAAAATAACTGTCACAAGAGAAGATTGGAGGCAAAAACACAATAATGGCTCTAAAGAAGAAGATTATCATTCAAAGAGAGAATCAATTCAATGAAAAAATACAATACAATCCTTATAAAAGGATATTAGCAACCCTAAATATGTGCAACCCTAAAGAAACTCTAAAGGGATAATGTGTATTAAATGCCTAAGTTTAGCTTAAACGTAGAGTATAATAGACTAATAATTAAATAAATAATTATTAGCTAATACAAGATAACTCTAACACAAATGATGCCTCTTCCATTACATTTTGATCATCTAATATGCTTAAGAAATGCAATTCACTTGATTCGATGATCATTTTCAGATTATAGACAAAACTAGGGTTTATATTTATGCCTAGGGTTTTAGTAATTCACCAAGATTTCAATGATCTTATATGCCTTTTAGAAGGAATTACTAACCTAGATGCATTATAGATATTATAGGCATTGAAATCATATCAGCATCCTAACTTAGATGCCTCTTTCAAGTAGAGCATGGTGGCCCCAAAGGCAAGAGCGGTCCCAAGACAAACTCTCATCAAGGACTAAAGACGAGTGATGCTTGAATCAAAGATCACCCCATTTTGGAGCAATGTAGGAGACACCAATCTCAGACAATTTGACATGAAGAAATTCCAAGGTCCCCTATACACAAACAAGCCATTCGGATTTTCACAGAAGATGATCAAGAGCGGGATAGTGAATGCGGCAGTTTTCCTTCCAACCGTCCAATGCAATGAATTGATAGTAAAATGCGCCGAACATTATGATGCCAGTAGTAAAACGGTGGTGGAACTTGATGGTAGAGTACTTGCTTACCTATCTAAGACAACCATATGTGCCTTCCACATTCAAGACCACAAAGGCATGATCTACAAGAGTAAGAAAGGAGCACAAGCAGTTTATGAGGATGATCTTGATAGATGCTTGGGCATAATTGAAGACTAGATCTGGTTCTGAGCTGGCTACACAGAATTGATTTCAAGGAAGAGTTTGGTGATTTGATTACTCTACTCAACCGAGCTACAGGAAGTCCTCAAGCATATCAGTTTGAGAACTAGATGTTTCTACTTCATGGAGATAATATCAAATGGAAAGGAAAAGATCAACTGAGCAATAATAATAAGCAATAACAATGACATACAACTGAAGAGACTCCAGTGCACTAAGACGTTCTACATGAGTTCATATCTCATATATTTACATGCCACGACTCATGAGTACACAAGATAATTGTATAGAGGTCCAGTTGGAAAGGGAGCTAGAGAAATGAGAGCATGTGAATAATACACACATCTACACTAACCTAATAGAGCACATCATAGGAGGGTGAACAATGCTTTCACCATGCACTTGACAAGAATGTTGCAAGGCAACATACATAAAAGATTGTCCTTGCAAGCAAAAGAGTTGATAAAGAAATTTGATGCTTGGTATACTCAATTTCTCAAGTTCACCTACATAAGAATTCAAGGATGCTCTTGTCCACCCTACATGCTACCATGCTATCCTATCGACAAGATAGTATTGCTTGAGTTGGGAAGATAGTTGACCACATATGATAAACTGCAGAAGAACAAACACAAGACAGGAATTATTTTTTTCCATTTCAATCAAGCAATCATTGGTGTGTCCATCCCTACAGGTAGTGGAGAAACTAGAAGAAGATTTGAAATCTCACTTCCTTATTCCATACTTCTCTAAAGATAAATTTGATCCTTATGACAACAAGGAAGAGCCTTCAAACAAGAAGCATAAGTCAAGTTCAGGTCGTCCTTCCAATAGTACCTCTTCCATACATGAAGTAGAGATGAATCGGGTTGCCATTCAAGAGAGTCAACTACCTAGAAAGAGTATAGATCATGGAGTAAATGAGTCCACGGAGTCTACTGTCCAGAATAGAAGATGTGAGAAGATAAAGGTAAAAGACCTCAAGATCAAAACAATCTAGTTTCACATAAGCAAGCTAATAGCAAGGCAAGTAAGGATGTGTATGTGGATATTGAAAATGAAGACAACGAAGTGACCTCTCCACCCCGAGAAGACCAGTAGCCCAACGAGGTACAAGTAGGAGAAGAGAAATCTACTATCCCAACATGGCTCAAGGAGCGACTAGCAAAGGAAGTCATAGTGATAGAAGAAGAGCCTTTAGATGACTTGGACAACTTCCTAAATAAAACTCAAGAGACTTCTTAAAAGAAGAAAGCAACTAAGATGTCAAAGATGACAAGAGATAGTACGTGATCTTGAATGATACAGATTGCCACTCCAAGGGTAGATAAGCCAGAAGGCTAAATCACAGTAGAAGAGTATAATTTAGAGACTATTGATTTAGGTCCTCCCACTACTAAACAGACATTAAAAGACATGAATGACATAGTGAAGACTGTCCATGATATGTTAAAGTTGGAAGTAGTAAAGAACAAGAAATTGGAAAGAGAAGTGCATTAAGAAGTTACTTCCAACAGTTCATTCCTTTAGTTACATCACCACCATTGCTTCCTCTTGACTTAGTTGACAATTTGGATAAGATGAGAACTCCAACCCCCCTGATGGAGACTTGGATAAATAAGACTTTCAAGAAGCAAATTCATTTGTGAAGGAATTAGTGAGGATATTTGATAAAGCCGTAAGTGTTTTTGAAAGAAATCAAGTCCTCATGACAACTTATGATACTTTCGTTTTTACCAAAAATTATACCATGCTGAGATTGTAAGCAATGAAGAATCTACCTATGCAAACCTTGGTGAATGGTGGAGTATTTAGAGAGTGGACAATCGCCTAATTTCTAGCAGTGGTGTAACTTGCTCCAAATAAGGAAGGTTATTTTTGAAGATATCAACAGTGGATGCACCCAAGTCGATGAGGCAATAAATTTGATACATGACAAGATTGTAGAGGTAGTTGAGATCATACTTGAGAAGGAGATGAATGAAGGAATTCATATAGATGTCAATCAACTAGCTGAAAGAGTGAAGATCATATTCTTTGGGGCAAATGGATCACCTTCTGAAAGATAGATGGATAACATACACGCATTCACGGTACTTGCCAGCAAGACTAAAGATTATGGGCCAGGATGGGAGAAAACCTTTAAATTTGATTTAGACGAAGTTAGCTTCTTGGAAGAGCAGTTGAAGAACCTGTTTGCCGCTCCAATAAATGAGATTGAATTTATGACATCCAGATTTGTTGAATTTGCAACAAAAGAAAAGGATAAGGGAAATAGGATTCTAGAAGATAGTTTGCTATGATCCCATGTGGTGTCAATTTTCTCATTGGAGGATTTTTCCTCAATGTTTGTGCCGAATTGATGTCACATTCCCATTGACTAATATTTAATAATTTGCAATAAGATAAGGTTTTGATGTAACAAAACCTAATTAGGGTTTAGGTGGCATAATCTTGGCCCTTGATTTTGATTTAATCTTGACCATTCATTGTATTTAGGAGCACTATATAAGCCCCACTCATTTCATTTGTAAAATATCAATTAGAAGGGTTTTAAAGAAATGTTGCTCGATGCTACAGAATTAACAAAATCATTGAAGTGTTGGTGACTTATTGTGTTTTGGAGCATTGGTTTGTTTCTTCATCCTTTTATGAGAGAACTTAATATTTGAAAAGACAAAAAAATTAGAATAGAATTTTCTTTAAGTATTTTAGATCAGTGAAAGATACATGTGCATAATTGATAATGAAGCTCTCATTGTTCATACTACTTGTATTCCATCAATGATAAAATATCTTGAGTAATCAACTGAACTCATTTTAGCCAAGCTTAACTTAAATTACTATTTCATCATTGATATGCTTTATCTTGAAGGTATTTATGCTTGTGGTAGTGATTTGAAAATCATCAAGCTATCCTTAGAAGATTGCACTAGCATTGTGGAGATGTTCATGGCATGTCAAAGCAAAGCTTAGTTGAGCTCACTTGAAGTTGTTTGTTGTCTTGCATTCTTAGCATTAGAATTAGTGTAGCATTCTTAAACCTTGCTCCTTTTTCACTTTTTTTTTTAATCAAACATCATTAGTTATAAGAAAGAGTGATTTTGCAACATCATCAAAGAGAAGCATTCATTAAGCTTGAATTGATGAGAATGGTAGTGATGTGACCATTTCACACATCGCCCCATTGCAAATGGGGACCCCCTCTTTTTCTTTAGTTTTTAGGGTTTTAGTTAAGTTAGGTAGTAGTTTGATCCTTTAGATGAGACGAAGTTGAGTGGATTGTTCCTCAACACCTCGACTATGAGTGATACATGATGACCATTTCATGTGATCATCATCACCTGAGATGAACACATTAGAATCAAGCATAGAAATTGCCATGAGATTGAAATCATTGATGCAATATGGAGACTTAGACTGTGAAGAAGGCTTCAAACAACAACTAAGGACCCATTCAGTTGGCAAGGCGAGTGACTTTCAATCAAAATTTGGCTAAGTCAAGTCATAATCAATGACCCCCAGAATCGCTTGCTTGGCCATAGCTTTCAGTTAGCGACCCCCAAAAAGTCTAAACTTTCTCAGTTGACAGTCAATGACCCCGCAAAAGTCTGAACTTTTTCAATCAGTGCCTCCTTCAAAACCCGATCTCTCCCTTGCTCAGTCAGTGGACCCTCCAGGGTTTGATCTAAGGTGAAGATGTCTTTGCTATGTAAGATGAACACTTTGAAGGTCAATGCTTGATGTTTGATGAAGTAGAGGTGGTTGAGTAACTAAGGTTAGATATTTTTAAGAACAGTACCCTATCAAAAGCTTGAACTTTCACAGTCAGTGCCCTGTCTAAACCACGACCTCACTTGGAGCTCAATTAGTACCAAATGAAATATCTCGCCCAAAGATGGAAGAAAATGTTGAAGTTGACAATCAAGAGAATGATGAAAGATGATCAATCCAAGGCATTTGAGCATGAAATGAAAATTAAGGAAGTTCAAAAAATTTGTACCTTAGTCAATGAACCTCTAGAAGTCCAAACTCTTCCAGTCAGTGTGGTATCAAAAATCCGAACTTTCCTTGTGCCTAGTCAATGACCTAGCAAAATTTTGATCTACCTTGGCATCTTAGTTGATGACCCCTTGGAAACCCGATCCATCTCTATTAGTGCCCTAGTAAAAGTCTGAACTTTTCCAATCTTGTCGAATTTGGCATAAAGATGGCATTTAAAATGTTTTTGCTTAAGATGAGAGCCCAACCAATAAATAAACACTTTTATTTGAATATGAAAAGATAGAACAAGTCGGCTTTTGTCTTAAAACCTTAATTGAAAAACATTAAATAAAAGACCAAGTCGACCTAATTCATTTAAGAGTCATGCCCTTACATCTCTATAAAGGATGTGATTGGTTGACATATAGTTGAAGAGACTCCAGTGCAGTAAGACATTCTACATGAGTTCATATCTCATATATTCACTTGCTAGGGCTTATGAGTACACATGATTAATGTATAGAAGTCCAGTTGGAATGGGAGCTGGAAAATAAATAGCATGTGAGTCAATACACACATTGACACTACCCTGATAAAGCACATTACAGGATGATCATGTACTTGACAAAAATGTTGCAAGGTAACATACATCAAAGGCTATCCTCGCAAGAAAAAGAGTTGATAAAGAAGTTTGATGTTTGGTATATTCAATTTCCCAAGTTTACATACATAAGAATTCAAGGATGTTGTTGTCCACCCTACATGCTATTGCACTATCCTACTGACAAGATAGTATTGCTTGAGTTGGTGAGATGGTTGACCACAAAAGATAAAGTGCAGAAGAACAGACACAAGACAAGAATTTATTTTGTCATTTCAGTCGAGTAATCATTGGAGGTGTGTCCATCCCTACAGGTAGCGAAGAAAGAAGAAGAAGAATTGAAATCTCACTTCCTTATTCCATACTTCTCTAGAGATAAATTTGATCCTTACGACAACAAGGAAGAGCATTCAAACAAGAAGCATAAGTCAAGTTCAGGCCGTCCTTCCACCAATACTTCTTCCATACATGAAGTAGAGATGAATCAGGTCACCATTCAGGAGAGTCAACCACCTAGAAAGAGTATAGATCATGGGGTATATGAGTCCATGGAGTCTACTGTCCAGAATAGAAGATGCGAGAAGATAAAGGTAAAAGACCTCAAGATCAAAACAATCTAGTTTCACATGAGCAAGCTAATAGCAAGGCAAGTAAGGATGTGTATGTGGATATTGAAAATAAAGACGACAAAGTAACCTCTCCACTTCAAGAAGACCAATAGCCCAATGGGGTACAAGTAGGAGAAGAGAAATCTGCTATCCTAGCATGGCTCAAGGAGCGACTAGCAAAGGAAGTCATAGTGATATAAGAAGAGCCTTTATGACTTGGACAACTTCGTGAACAAAAATCAAGAGATTTGTGAAAAGAAGAAAGCACCTAAGATGTCAAAGATGACAAGAGACAGTGCAAGATCTCGACTGATACAAATTGCCACTCTGTAGATAAGCCAGAAGGCGAAATCACAATAGAAGAGTATGATTTGGAGACTATTGATTTAGGTCCTCCCACTACTGAACAGGCATTAGAAGACATGAATGATACAGTGAAGACTGCCCATGATATGTTAAAGTTGGAAGTAGTAAAGAACATGAAATTGGAAAGAGAAGTAAGTGCATTAAGAAGTTACTTCCATCAGTTCAAGAAACCGCTAAGACAACATGATCCTTCAGTTACGCCACCACCATTTCTTCCTTCAGACTCAGTTAACAATTTGGAAAAGATGAGAACTTCAACCCACTTGATGGAAACTTGGATAAATAAGATTTTCAAGAAGGCAAATTCATTTGTGAAGGAATTAGTGAGGATATTTGATAAAGTCGTAAGTGTTCTAGAAAGAACTCAAATCCTCATGGCAGTTTATGATACTTACATTTTTACCAAATATTATACCATGCTGAGATTGCAAGCAATGAAGAATCTACCTATGCAAACCTTGATGAATGGTGGAGTATTAAGAGATAGACAATGACCTGATTTCCAATAGTGGTGTAACCTACTCTGAATAAGGAAGGTTATTTTCAAAGATATCAACATTGGATGCACCCAAGTCAATGAGGCAATAAATTTGATACATGACAAGATTGAAGAGGTAGCCGAGATCATATTTGAGAAGGAGATGAATGAAGGAATTCATAAGATGTCGATCAACTAACTGAAAGAGTGAAGATCATATTATTTGGGGTAGATGGATCACCTTCTGAGAGATAGTTGGATGACATACATGCATTCATGGTACTTGTCAGCAAGACTAGAGATTATGAGCCAAGATGGGAAAAAGCCTTTATATCTGTCTTAGACGAAATCAACTTCCTAGAAGAGTAGGTGAACAACCTGTTTGTCGCTCCAATAATTGATATTGAATTCATGACATCTAGATTCGTTGAATTTGCAACAAAAGAAAAGGATAAGGGGAACAAGATTCTAGAAGATAGTTTATTATGATCCCATGTGGCATCATTTTTCTCATTGGAGGATTTTTCCTCGATGTTTGTGCCAAATGGATGCCACATTCCCATTGGCTAATATTTAATAATTTGCAATAAGATTAGGTTTTGATGTAACAAACCGTAATTAGGGTTTAGGTGGTATCATCTTGGCCCTTGATTCTGATTTAATCTTGACCATTCATTGTATTTGGGAGCACTATATAAGCTCCACTCATTTGATTTGTAAAGGATTGATTAGAAGGGTTTTGAAGAAATTTGCTCAATGTTGCAGAATTAATAAAATAATTGAAGTGTTGGTGACTTATTGTGTTTTGGAGCATTTGCTTGTTTCTTCATTCTTTTATGAAAGAACTTAATATTTGAAAAAAAAAAAAAAATTTAAATAGAATTTGCTTTAAGTATTTTATAAGAGTGAAAGATACATGTGCATGATTGATAGTAAGGCTCCCACTATTCATACTACTAGTACTCCATCGATAGTGGATTATTTTGAGTAGTCAACTAAACTCATTTTAGCCAAGCTTAACTTCAATTACTATTTCATCATTGATATGCTTCATCTTGAAGGTATTTATGCTTGTGGTAGTGATTTGAAAATCATCAAGCTACTCTTAAAAGATTGCACTAGCATTGTTGAAATGTTCATGGCATGTCAAAGTAAAGCTTAGTTGAGCTTCACTTAGCATTAGCATTAGTGTAGCATTCCTAAACCTTGCTTCTTTTTCACTTTTTTTTAAAATCAAAGATCATTAGTTATACGAAAGAGCGATATTGCAACATGATCAAATAGAAGCATTCATTAAGCTTGAATTGATGAGGAGAACAATTATGTAAGTCCCTTTGAAGGTACACCAAATGCATCACACTATTGAAGCTATCCAACACGTCAAAACCTAACATTGTAAACCTTGGAGTCGTCTCAAATGATCCTTTTCCATATTCAGTATTTGAAGAATCTTTGTTCAAAAAAAAGAAAAAATATTCAATACTATTTTGTGTTCGATTGTACATAAAAACCATCAACAGATAGTTTGGGTGAAAGTTTAAAGGAATCCTTACATCTTTTCTAATATGCATACGCTTCATCATAGCCAGAGTAATAATGTAGATATGTATAACAGTAGTCAGATGTATTATTTGTACAGTATTCTTAATTAATAGTTCAGTAAACTCATAATGTCAAAGAGTATGTGCAGTGTACCACAATTCTTTATCAGTATAGAGACTCTTGTTTTAATTTAAATAAGTGAGCCTGCCAGTACTTGCCGATTTGAATGTACAATCGCCGCTTTAATGTTGTCTAATACAAACGCTGCTCTCTTTTATCTTGACGTTAACTTGTAATACAATCGTTGTCCTTTGTATCTGCTTGACTAACTGAATCGTCTGTTACCTCTATATAAATCGTATCCCATGTAATTAATTAAGTAGTTGCCTTGTGTTGTTCATATCGCTGCTTTATTGTTCATTAATATGACCACTTTAATGATAATCACTGCCATTCTCCATAAATAGCTGCTTTATATAATCTCATTAACATCTGAAGTCGCTGCTTTTAGAAACAAATTAATGATGATTGCTTTCTTCCTTTGCTATTACTCTCGCTCTCATCGGAAAATTGTGAAGTCTTACCGTGGAAAACAATTTTTCGAGTTAATTTAATGTCGATGAATGTGTTGACAGGATAGATGTAATTCTGATGGGACATGACAGTCCATCTTTCGGAGATTACTTGATTTTTTCAAACTGAATTAGACTGAATCATATTTCAAAGATATGATATGATTGAGTACAAAAGATGATGATGGAGAATAAGAAAGAGATGAGAGTTAATTTTAATTTTCTCAAACTGAATCATCTTTGAAGGATATGATATGATTCAGTACAAAAGATGATGATGGGGAATAAGAAACAGATGAGATACGGCTAATTTTTTTACTGCCTTACATTAATTATGTTAACTTATTCTACACTTGAATGGTGAGGGTAGAAGAAAAATATGAAGAAAGAGTGTTGGAATTTATTAATTTCCACGATATAAACAAGGTTGATTTGTTGTGAAAAAAGAAGTCTCTGAAGAGGAGGAACTAGATATGGAGCATCCAAGGTTATAGGGAATCCTGCATTACAAAAAAATATTTTAGATTTATTTTTTTAGTTTTGTTTCATTTATTTATTTTTTTGCATTTTGATGTTTCATGTAGGTTTGCCATCTCTTTTTTCAAGAGCTGCTACATGAAGGTTTTAATATGTCAAAGAGACGTTAGTTTTATAGATGTCTTGCAAAATGTCTAAGATGTTGGGAATGTGTGTTATTCACTTTGTACAATGTAAAATTAATATTTATTTGTTGTACACCTAAAGAATCTATGGATGCATGCATCACATGGGTTAAACATTCTTGGATACACTTTTTATGTCGTTAGTAATATCGGCACAAATATTTAATGTGGGTTGTACATTAAAAATATATATAATATTGTAAATACTTAGTACAAAAAAATAACGAGGACACATTTTTGTTAGATCATGGTATTAGGCACATACTTTATGTAATACTACTTGGTGGTTTTGTCCAAGCTTATCTCTATAAAATCAAGCACATGAATAATTGTTGAGGTTGACTATGTCATAATGTTTGTCTTGTTCGCTAAGATCAACTGAGCATCTCTTGTAAGTTGAATATGTGAGGAGATGAAGCATGGATTGGGATGTATCCTTACGTAATCTTCACTTGATTGTTCACATGGAGTGAAACAATGGAACTTAATGTTTTAGAAGCCTTACATGGAGACTCTAAAATTGTATTATAATTTTTGTTCATGAAATAATATGTTGAGTGTGAATATTTTTGGAGGTTGGGTTTTTCCCTCATGAGGATTTGGTCAAGCTATAGCTTGTGTCATCTTTTGATGGTATGTTTGTCTATTATTTTGTATTGTGGATTATAAATACTTGTTTGTATATTTTTCTCTCATGAGGCTAGGTGAAAATAGTTTATTATGGCTACAATTTTTTTTCATTTGGTATCAGAGCCAAGTTGTTGGGTTGTGGGAGATCTCCCTAGTATTGTAATTCTTGGTATGAGTAGATTCTTCTGCATAGTTGAATTCATGGCCTTGCAAGAAAAGAATCAAGTTATTTTCAACATTATGAGTGTTGTTACAAATTTGAGTTGTTGTAGATCTAGGGTTTCATGGAGATTTGGCAAGTGGGTTTTTTATTTGGGTTCTTTCTAAGAGTTTAGAAGGTGAGATTTTGTTTGCAACCTCCTAAAAAGTTCCTCACCGTTGAGTTCAGAAGATTCAAAAACCTAGAAATTAACATAAAATACTATAGGATTTGTAGAATATATATATATATATATATATATATATATATATATATATATATATATATATATATATATATATATATATATATATATATATGAGGCTTGGAGGAATTTTTTTTGTAGAAATCTATAAATCCTATGGGTTCCAAATGATTACAATCAATAGAAGGGAAGTTGGCAACTCTATGGTATAATTAACAAATTCTTGAAGGATTTTGTCTTATGTAAGTGCTTACATTAGTAGGCTAGAATTGGCAAAAAAAAATTAATAATTTTTTTAAAAAAGTAAATAGTGGATTCATCTCTAGGTGATGGATGATATTGTCTAGTGGTTGTTGGTGTCATGGAGGAAATCTTGAATCATATTGTTGTATGCAGTGATATTTCTTTTTCATCTTGTGTTATGTCAACAAGAGATGGTTATCTTCTTGTGTTTTGGAGATGTTGATATCTTGGTACCATGGAGGAATCTTGGAGACTTTAGTTGAGGTGTTAGTCTTGATTTATCATTTTATCAAATGTTACTTGTTTATAGGATGGATATTTGTGCCATTGTGGACTCTTGATTAAACATTAAAGTTTTGACATAGTAAAGTGTTGTTAAGATAAAATATGTTCATTTGGTACACATGATCTTGTTTGAATGAGATGAAAATCTTGACATAATAGATAATTCTTGATACTAGAGCTAGAGTTTTGCACTAACTTGGGATAATTTGATTAATGAGTGGTGTGATCATTTTTTGTGATTTTCTAGTTTTTTATTAAGAAAAGTAGGGAAGGCCCTTGGGCCTTGATCCCATACAATAACAACATAGAATAAACCAACCATAAAACAACCACTAGAATAAAATAGCTAGTGACTCCAACCAACCATCAAACATACATAATAAAAAATAGATATGCAATATCAGAGTATCTAAGCCAACTATAACTATTAAAGTCATTAACTAACCATCTAGACATAACGTTGGCACGGAGGCTAGGAATTAACAATAATATAAGTTTTAATAATATCACCATAAACCAAAGGAAACCTATAGCTATTTGCAGTAAAAAAAAGCAAGAAAAATAATAGCCAATTTCTTCTGATCCTCAATAAGACCTTGGTTCTTTTCCAAAATGCAGATATTTTTCTTCCCATCATTAGCAATTGGAGAATATTCTTCAATATCTTTCCCTTTCTTTGGTTATGTTTTCAACATGCATTGACTAGAGACCACACCAAACATTGCCTTCCTCATTATTCCATATGTGATCAAGGTTAGGGAATTAACTTCCTTAATCAAGAAATTTTTATCATCCCTATGGCTCGCCACACTAGATTATGTGTTCATCAATCTCACATGCAAATCGGCCACTTGGGCTTTGAGGTAAGTCACCCTATCATTAGAAGCCAAAGGGGAGTTCTCCTGTGCTTGCATATTGTCTTGCATTTTATGTGCATTCGTCGTACCCATCTCCTGCACCGCCACATCGTCTTTGGCATCTTCTTCTTCCCCCCAAACAATAGTGGTATCTTCAATTTCATATAAAGCCATCTCCTCATCATTATAGCTTGACTCTTCATTGTCTTCATCAAATTCTAGAAGGAAATCTTCTTCAGAAGGCATCTCGAGTTCATCATCTTAAAATTTTCTTTAATTTTGATGTCTTTTTCTTTAAGTCATGCTGACCTTCAACCCCCCTTCCATGCCTCCTATTCAAGAGTGTATTTCTAGGGGCTCTCCTCATCCATCTTTCTGATTTTAGACCCCTAGATTTAGGACTTGTAGATTTCCTTTTTTCAGGGATCGGCATGAGGAGTTCATCTTCCTCCATCTCCAAGAAAGGATTAACAATTTTCTTCCATTTTTTCTTACCAGAAGGACTAAGTTGTTTAGGGGTGTGTACCTTTCTTTCAATAATCTCAATCTTAACTGAACTAGGGGGCACAATCAAAACGCAGTTAGGGCATGCAAGGCCAAAACATAGAAGTGAGGCCTACATGAGGAAGAAATTATATAGGGATAGAATTTATGATGTTACATCTAGCCTCCACTTTAGCGAGAGTATGAGCCTATATTCATACTCTCAATAAAGTACATAATAGCATTGAAAAAATTTCATTAATATATTTATAGTCGTCTAAAATTAATTAAATTAAATATTTAATTAATTTATCAATTCTACATAGCTAATTTATTTAATTATGTTATTCCTATTCTTCTCATAATTAATTTAATTTAATTTTATTAGTCTTGTCGCTATCGCCCAAATAATTAATTTATCAAATAAATTAATTATTCTCATTCTTCTAAAGTCATCCAATTAATTAATTCCTCTAAAATCCCCTTTGGTTAATTAATTCTAATTAATTAACTAAATCATATGATTCCTACAAAACCACCTTCTTCTAATCCTTAATTAAGCTGATTAATTCTTCTAGAAGCCTCATTAGCATTATTCTTCAATTTTTAATTCCTCCACTCATTCTCTCTCTTCTTGTCAAATCCTCCTAGCTTGTCCACTTGTATTTCAATCCATCATTAACCTTGGGTATGTGCAAGATCATGAGGGGCCAAAAAGTGGTGATATCCTGACTAAATTTCTGATTGATAGGCTGATTGAAAATAATCTATAACTTTCAAACAACATCACATTTTTTGAATTTGAAACATGCGTCATATTATATGACTTGTATGCTATAGGATTGAAAAAAAAGAATTCAATTTCATAAAGTTTTGACCAAGTTATGGTGATCAGACATACGAGTTTTTTATATTTTTAAAAACTTCTTGTAAAAAAATCATAATTAGTTATTTATTTCATAAAAAAATACAAAAAAAATATGTGTCACATCCAAACATGAGTCTTCTACTTCTATCTTAAATCTTATACAAAAATATTATGATTTGATTATGGTTAGGGTGGTCAGACAGACACCTACTTCTTATTTTTTTCTTGAAAATTAAGTACTACTACATTGAAATTTTAAATTTTCATCAAATAGATTTTTTTTTCAAAAGACAACAAGTAGCTTAGAAACTACATTAAATTTGCTACAAATTCTATTCCTACATATTTTTAAAATAATGTTGGTAACTTATTCAAATTTTTACGTCAAGTTGCCTAACTTTATTTTATGATATCCATTGCCACTTAAGGGCCTGTTTGGCCCACCATGATCTTGCACATACCCCCTTCTTAATCCCTCTTGCTAATCATTTGCTCATGTCTAATCCCCATTATTAGGCACAAGTCAACTACTTGCCATAAATGGCTTTTCTCCCTCTCAACCCCCATCCTTAAATATACCAACTTTGGTCATTTCAAAGATTTCAAATTCTCCCACTTTCCTATGCACTCTCCTCTCCCAAGGAATCCTCATTATTTGGGAATTTTTAATTCCCTTGTCCTCCCCCAAGGAATTTTTTATTCTTTTTTGTCTTCCCAATGTACTTGAGGATATCTTCCCCATGCACATTATGGAGTGTGGAGACAAGAAATGCCTTTATGGCAAATCTCTTGGTCTCCACACCATGTCCTCTCAATCCACTTCATCAATTTCCTTCAATCTTGGCCCTCCATTTCAAATCAATCTTGACCGTCCATTCCTCCTTCAAAGCTATAAATAGGGGTCTCCTCCCCTTCATTTCATCTCATCTTCATGTAATTATATGTTGCTCATTTATGCTTAGAATCATCTCCTTAGCATCTCCATTATAGTCAAGTTTAAGCATCTATATCAATCATCTGTTTGCTATCACCCATTCATCTCCCTTATCCTTGTTGTTGTGTGTGGAGAGAAATCCACAACTCATCTTGGAGTCAATCTAAACAAGTTGAAGAGGGTTGCATCTTCAACTTCATCCAAGGCTCAAGCCGAAGGAGAAGGCAAGACTTTGAGGTATAATTGTTATGTTTGTTTGAATGTTTGAATGTTTTATGATTTATTATACTAACCATTGCACTTGAGTTTTTGTTCATCTTCATTTTAGCATGCTTGATGGGACCTGTTGGCAATATTACAAGGATATTGAGAAGGTGGTTGATGATTATTGACATAACTGATTAAAGATGTTTTACTATCTTGATATTATTATTTTGTCATTGATGTCAAGAAATTAATTTTCTAATTCAGTATGATGTTGCCATATCTTAAGAAATATGATATGAAGATTATAAAGAAGTCGGTAAAGACACAGGAAATAATATGATGAATAAGGGGATAAGTTATTCAATGGGCAACTCTACCGAGTCAGACAATGATGAGATCTTGATGTTTTAGATTGTTTTAACATCATACATATGTTGTAAAATGTAAAGGTTAATACTATACTATGTTATCAAGCAAAGAACCTAGTCGGTAAACCCTAAGGTTATCGCAGTCGGTTAATGAAGACAAAATGTCTATCGAGTGAAGTTTAGTATTCACCAAGTTGTAACCGAGCTATAACAGAATGCATTAAATGTTTACATGTGATATTTAATGAAAGATGCTAATGAGCTGGAGCGGATCAATGATTGGCAAGCCGTAAAAGAAGTTTGTTAAATGAATCTAAGGCAATGGAAAGTCGGCAAGAAAATCTACAGCTCAGATTGAACCGCATTACCCTAACACAAGTTCCAAGGTGATTGTACAAGTTCCAAGGCGGGGTAAAACATTTTTAGATCGAAAGATACAATGAACATGGACAAGATTGAAGATCTGATGGCTATGATTGATCATGGGAAATGTGATCAAGGAGATTAAGCGGTTAGAAGATTGTTTATAAATAAGGAACTGTTGATAAACAATGTATGCGGGTAAGTGTATGCACAGGGATGCTACATAGTGATTACCGAGCACAGAAGCTTGAAGACTTGTTAGAATAATAGAGTATTGATACCCAACGGATAGACAAGATTAGTTCTATGTCTAGATTGTATTGAACAAATAGGAATCTGCTTTAGCATTTCAGATGTGAAGTTGCAGATAGATTGTATTACTATTATTTTGTGAAAGTGACAGGAAATCTCGTAACCGAGTGGACTTAACAGTCTTATATGTAAATCTTCTAAAAAGGTGAGATTCTGATTGAGTGTTTGAAATCCTTTGACAAGGTCGCTTCTAACAAAGTGAAGATCCTAACAGATCTAAGGGAAATCCCTTAACCGGGTCACATCTAGCAATGTGTTTGTAATGTTTAACAGGATTTGCTTTTAACTGAGCATACTCTAGAAGAGTATATTTCTTAGTGGGTCCGAAATCCCACAATGGTTTTTCCCTATTTGGGTTTCCACGTTAAATCTGGTGTTATGAGGTTTATATTGTTCATATGCTTTTGAGTTTGCATGTTTGACAATTTTTTATTATATGACTGATATATGTTACCGAGGTTGAATCTGATGTTTTTATGGATGATTAAGTTTGTATGATTCACCCCCCCCCTCTCATCTTGTTGGCTATTGGATCTATACTTATATTAAGTATTAGAACTATCAATTGGTATCAGAGCTTTGGACTCCAAAAGGAAAGTTTAAAGGCACTTGAGTTAAAGATCGAAAGATGTATAAGAGGGACGCACCTAAGCTGAATAAGTCAAGTTTCTCTACATGGCAGAAAAGGATGAAGCTACATCTATCAGGAGTTGGAGAATATGCTATATACTATCTGGAGAATGATTTTGTTGCACCGAGCACCTATCCATTGACTATGGAAGAGATAAAGGTGAAGCAAGAACATATTCAAGCAATGATTGAAATAACATCTGCATTGACCGATTCTGAGTTTAATGATCTAGAAGGCTGCAATGATGCAAAGGCAATGTGGACTAAGCTCATATTTGTATATGGAGGAGATGAACATGTTCAAAGAGCAAAAGTTGATAGTCTAAGAGGACAACTTGAATCTATGAGGATGAATGAAGGTGAGAACATAACCCAGTACAATACAAGACTAAAGGAGAATGTAAATCAAATCAAAGGAGCAGGAGGAACTATTGAAGAAAAGGATGTGACAAGTAAGTTGTTAAGAACCCTTTTACCTGCCTATGCAATCCGAGTCTCTACAATCAATGAATTGAGGTATGTACCTAATATGCCAGTTTCCTTGGATGCTACTATTGGTAAGCTACATGCATTCGAGTTAAGTAATTTTGATAACAATGGGTCATTGGTAAATAAAGTTGAATATGCATTTAGTTCTTTTCATCTGAATGAATCTAATGATTACAATGAAAGAAAGTATAAGTACTCTGAAGGAGATCACAATGGAGAAAGTGAAAGATTTCAGAAGAACATGGAGGAGGTACACAAACTGTATGAAGAAATCAGAAAGCAAGAAGAGTTTGAAGCACTATTGGCCAAAAGGTTACCGAGAGGCAAAGGTAAGCATAAAGGAAAACTACCTTTGAAATATTTCAATTGTGATAAGATTGGATATATGGCTTCTAACTGTCCTGAAAAAGATTTCACTGAAAAGAGAGATTACCGAGATGACAGACAGAAAGATAATCATTACAGAGGACACCGAGACTTCAAAAGAAGAAAGACATGCTTAATTGCTGATGAGGAATTTGAAGATGATAAATCAGATGAGACTGATACAGAGGAAGTTGTTTATGTGGCTATCAAGGATGGATCGGATGAAGAAAGGTATGAAAAAAAAGCCCTAATATCTCACATAAACACTAATGATTCTTGGATTATAGATAGTGGATGTTCACATCATATGACAGGAGATAAACACAAATTTGTTATGTTAGAAGATTATGAAGGAGGCTATGCTAGATTTGGTAATGATGCACCATGTCCGGTAAGAGGTAAAGGATCCATAACACTTCTTGATAAAGCAAGATGCAATGATGTTTATTGGGTTGAAGGTTTGAAATATAATTTGTTGAGTGTAGCACAGCTAAACAACACAGGTTACCGAATAGAATTTCATAAAGGAATTGTCAAAGTTCATGACAAGAATGGAAAGTTAGTTGCTATCGGGACACAAACAAAAGGTAATACATTTCACCTTGACTCAACTCACAATAAGTGTTTGCATGAAAAGATTGATAATACCTGGTTATGGCATAAAAGGTTTTGTCATGTTAATTTTGATAATCTGATCAAGATAAGCAAGAAGCACAAAGTAAGAGGTCTATCGAGTCTTGAAAAACCTGAGAATGCTATGTGCCAAGGATGCCACATGGGTAAGATGACAAGATCCAGCTTTACAAGTAAGTCCTACACTTCTAAGGGAATTTTAGATCTTGTGCACACTGATCTTTGTGGTCCTATGAAAGTTCAAAGTTATTATGGTGATAAGTATTTCATATTATTTGTGGATGACTATTCAAGGATGATGTCAGTAATGTTTTTAAAAGAAAAATCAGAAGCTTTTCAAATGTTTAAGTGGTACAAGGCTAGAATTGAAAATGAAATAGGAAGACAACTGAAATGTCTTAGATCAGATAGAGGAGGAGAGTTCACATCTGATGAGTTCAACCTATTTTGCAATGATCATGGTATTAAAAGACAAGTCTCTGCACCGAGAACTCCACAACAAAATGGAATAGCTGAAAGAAGAAATAGATCTATTATGGATTGTGCTAGAGCATTGATGATTGAGAAGAAGGTTCCATAAACATTTTGGAGAGAAGCAATAAGCACAACTGTTTACACCTTGAACCGAGTTCAATTGAAGAAAGGTACTTTGAAGACACCTTATGAAATCTGGTATGGTAAGAAACCTAATGTAAGTTATTTTAAGATCTTTGGAAGTAAATGCTATGTTCATAAAGATGATAGAAATGGCAAGTTTGATCAGAAAAGTGAAGAAGGAACATTTCTAGGATATTCTTCTAGAAGCAAAGCATTTGAATGTCTGATCAAATCATCTAACAAAATAGTAGAAAGTGCAAATGTGAAAATCGATGAATTTGCAGAAAGAACTGATGAAAGGAATTCCAAAGAACCGGAAGACTATGATGAATTTGTTTATGTGCAATCAAGAAGTCCTATCGAGATAACTGTTGAAGAAAATGAAGAAAATATCCAGTTACCGAGTGATGAAGAAGATCATACAGAGCCTACTGAGCCTATATTAGCCAAGTATGTCAAATGACACCATGCACGAAGTCAGATTATAGGAGATAAGGATGATCCAGTGATGACAAGGAACAAACTGAGACAGAACACATGTTTGATATCTGAATTTGAACCGAGAATAGTGAAAGAGGCATTTAACAGTGAAGATTGGATAAATTCTATGACTGAAGAGATTGATCAAATCAAGAAGAATGACACATGGACACTGGTCCCAAGACCGAAGGACAAAAATGTAATCGGTACAAAGTGGATCTTTAGAAACAAGCTAAATGAGAAAGGTGAGGTCATTCGGAACAAAGCAAGATTGGTTTGCAAAGGTTATGCCCAAGAAGAAGGAATTGATTATGGTGAGACTTTTGCACCTGTTGCTAGACTTGAAGGAGTTAGAACATTGTTGGCATCTGCTGCTTTCAAGAACTTCAAGGTATATCAAATGGATGTCAAATCTGCATTTCTGAATGGAATATTAGAACAAGAAGTTTTCATTGAACAACCTGAAGGATTTGTTGATGACAATAATAAAGATCAGGTATGTAAATTGAACAAAGCTTTATATGGTCTGAAACAAGCACCTAGAGCATGGTATGAAAGATTGCACTCTTATTTGATTAAGATTAGTTTTATAAGGACAAGTGAGAACAACAACATGTACATGAAGAATGATGAAAATGGAATACTAATCTCAGCCATATTTGTTGATGATATTATATTTTGTGGAAATGACTCTTTATGCAAGAACTTTGGAAATGAAATGAGCAAAGAATTTGAGATGTCATTAATCGGTGAGATAAAGTATTTTATAGGCTTACAGATACTGCAAATGAAAAATGAGATTTTCATTACTCAATCCAAATACATAAAGGAAATCTTGAAGAAATTTGGAATGGAGGATTCAAAGCCAGTAAGTACTCCCATGACTACCAACTGTAAACTATCAAAGAATGATGAATCTGCATTTGTTGATGAGACACTCTACCGATCCATGATTGGAAAACTACAATATGTTGTTTACAGCAGGCCAGATATAGCACATGCAGTAGGTATTGTTGCAAGATTCTCTGCAGATCCTAAGGAAATACACATGACAGCAATCAAAAGAATTTTCAGATACTTGAAAGGCATTGAAGATTATGGCTTAGTATATCAAAAAGGAAATGATTTTGAGCTAAAAGTTTATATTGATGTTGATTGGGCAGGCAACATTGATGACAGAAAAAGCACAAGTGGATGAGCTTTCTTCTTAGGAGAAAGACTAGTGAGTTGGCTTAGCAAGAAACAAGGATGTGTTTCTCAGTCAACAGCCAAAGCTGAATATGTTGCAGTAACACTGAATTGTACCAACATTGCATGGATCAAACAACTGTTGGAAGGTATAAATGAGAAAGTTACCGAGCCAGTAACTATATTCTGTGACAATACTAGTGCCATTAATATTTCAAAGAACCCTGTTATGCACTCTAAGACAAAGCACATCTCTATCAAATATCATTATCTTGGAGAAGAAGCTCAAGAGAAGAAAGTGGTGTTGGAATATGTCAACACAAAGGAACAAATAGCTGATATCTTCACCAAGCCACTACCAAAGGACACTTTTGAATATCTCAGAAGTAAGTTAGGGGTCCTACCCCTATCTTTTACTCATTGACCAAGTTCGGTGAAAGCATCACTTCGATGACTCTATTGAATATCTTTTGGGGAGCTGATGCTGGAGTGATACACTTTAGAATGTTTTTCTGAAAGTGTACTAGAAATAATACTGGGATAATACAGAAAATGATATAGGGAACAAGAATTGTAAACAAATGCTCTGACTGAGACTCAGTTGATACACAACAGTAGGAAATAACTTCTTACAGAAAGAAATTATGTTTTAGTTCTATTCTTTTTGGCATTGTTGTCAAAGGGGGAGAAGACCAAGAAGGAGAAGACCTACCCAGGGGCAGAAGACCAAGAAGGAGAAGATCTACCAAAAGGGGAGAAGACCTGAGAAGACTAAGAGAAGACTACAGATTGAAATAAAGACTGAAAACAGAAGAGAAGTCTAATGTATGGGGGAGAGCATTTCAGCATTTCAGAATCACAACAATCCAAATTTTTTTAAAGGTCAAATCAATTGGTTTTTCCATCAATGCCAATGGGGGAGATTGTTGGCAATATTACAAGGATATTGAGAAGGTTGTTGATGATTATGGACATAACTGATTAAAGATGTTTTACTATCTTGATATTATTATTTTGTCATTGATGTCAAGAAATTGATTTTCTAATTCAGTATGATGTTGCCATATCTTAAGAAATATGATATGAAGCTTATAAAGAAGTTGGTAAAGACACAAGAAAATATATGATGAATAAGGGGATAAGTTATTCAATGGGCAACTCTACCGAGTCAGACAATGATGAGATCTTGATGTTTTAGATTGTTTTAACATCATACATATGTTGTAAAATCTAAAGGTTAATACTATACTATGTTATCAAGCAAAGAACCTAGTTGGTAAACCCTAAGGAACCTAGTCAGTAAACCCTAAGGTTATCGCAGTCGGTTAATGAAGACAAAATGTCTACCGAGTGAAGTTTAGTATTCACCGAGTTGTAACCGAGCTATAACAGAATGCATTAAATGTTTACATGTGATATTTAATGAAAGATGTTGATGAGTTGGAGCGGATCAATGATTGGCAAGCCGTAAAAGAAGTTTGTTAAATGAATCTAAGGCAATGGAAAGTTGACAAGAAGATCTACAGCTCAGATTGAACCGCATTACCCTAACACAAGTTCCAAGGTGATTGTGCAAGTTCCAAGGTGGGGTAAAACATTTTCAGATCGAAAGATACAATGAACCTGGACAAGATTGAAGATCTGATGGCTATGATTGATCATGGGAAATGTGATCAAGGAGATTAAGCGGTTAGAAGATTGTTTATAAATAAGGAACTGTTGATAAACAATGTATGCGGGTAAGTGTATGCACAGGGATGCTACATAGTGATTACCGAGCACAGAAGCTTGAAGACCTATTAGAATAACAGAGTATTGATGCCCAACAGATAGACAAGATTAGTTCTATGTCTAGATTGTATTGAACAAATAGGAATCTGCTTTAGCATTTCAGATGTGAAGTTGCAAATAGATTGTATTACTGTTATTTTGTGAAAGTGACAGGAAATCTCTTAATCGAGTGGACTTAACAGTCTTATATGTAAATCCTCTAACAAGGTGACATTCTGATTGAGTGTTTGAAATCCTTTGACAAGGTCACTTCTAACAAAGTGAAGATCCTAACAGATCTGAGGGAAATCCCTTAACCGGGTCACATCTAGCAATGTGTTTGTAATCTTTAACAGGATTTGCTTTTAACCGAGCATACTCTAGAAGAGTATATTTCTTAGTGGGTCTGAAATCCCACAGTGGTTTTTCCCTATTTGGGTTTCCACGTTAAATCTGGTGTTATGAGGTTTATATTGTTCATATGCTTTTGAGTTTGCATGTTTGACAATTTTTTATTATATGACTGATATATGTTACCGAGGTTGAATCTGATGTTTTTATGGATGATTAAGTTTTTATGATTCACCCCCCCCTCTCATCTTGTTGGCTATTGGATCTATACTTATATTAAGTATCAGAACTATCAGGACCCACGTCCCTTACTACTAATCTCGTTTTGATTATTTTTTGAGAATTTGAGTTGCAAGTCTCGAAAGAACGTCTGTGACTGCAAATCGACATCTCCAACTTGCTGGTTCGACATCTGCACGTTGGATCTATGTCTCCACTTGAAATTTAAATTTTTTGACCCGCCTTTTTGCAGGTTCTTGCTTTGACGTCTCCGCCTATGGATTAGTGTCTCTGCCTAGTGTCTTTTGACACTTCTATTTGAGCTTTTATTTCTGCATTTTAGTAATTTAAAAAAACCAAAATCACAAAAACACTTTAAAATTAGTTAAAAAGAACAAAAGCAATCTAGTTAGTTGCCTTCAATTTTTGTTTTTTTGCAAAGTTTTCAGATTTCTAGGCTAATTAGGTTAGTTTTTGGGCAAATTAGCGCATCAACGTCTGTGCAGACAGTCAACGTCTGTGCTCTAGTTCAACATCTGCATTGGACCCAAAAAGCCCACTTAAATTCAAAAAATTAAAATTAAAAAAAAAATTATATTTTTGGTTAACTGCCTTTCTATTTTTTTAAGCATTTCAACGTCTGTGTAGACGCTTAATGTCTACGCTATAGATCGATGTGTGCACATTTAATAGCTTAGCAGTTATATTTCAAATTTTCATTTTTCCCCGCTTTCTGTAATTTGGTTTTGGAGTCAGGCCTGCTTCGGCGTCTATGTAGACATTTGACGTATGCACATTTGTTCAGTGTTTGCACCTATGCTTTGGCGTCTGCATCAAGGCCTTAGGAATTTTTGGGTATTGATCCAAATTTGAGTTTTTGCAGGTTTTTCTCATGTGTCCAAGACAATTTTTGAGACCACTAACCTGTTTTGTGCAGCAAACAGGCCAAAGACATAATTTTTCCACTAATCTTAGTTTACTTTCTTGTATTTTTAGAATAGATAACCTTTATTTGTGGGATTAAAAAGAACCATTATTTTTTGTGTTTTGCACGCTTGCACTCATGTAGGGTGGACCCACGTTTGCACTAAGTATCCTCTCTCGTCGCCTTCATGGACCTTGGGTGAAGAGAAAGTTGATCAACAACACCCAATTTTTCTTTTTATAAAGAGGGCTATTCTTGATTGGGAATTTCATCACCTCACAAGGGTAGTTTGAATTGGGACACGTCGTGGATATCGACTCTCTTGACGCGATCTCGAGCAGGTTTTTTCTGAGCCGCTATATAAATATGTTGGTTAGGCGACTGAAGTGCTAAGTGAATTCGATGTATGTAGAGGCCCCCTCTGCACCGATAAGCTCAATTAAAGCCTTAAGTGGCTTGCTTCAAGAATCCGTCATTGGATCAAAAAGATCACAAAGATCGCAAAGAAAAAGGCTTAGTTTGCAAAGTAAATTGAATCGAGTACAAAATGGGTACTGCAACATGTACCAAACATGTCGTGGTGTTTGATCAAAAAGTGTACAAACCAAGTCTCATGGTATGTGCACAAAGTGTAAGAATGAGTGAAGTTTATGCGCCCACATTAAAGTGATTTCATACGCCTTACCAAGAGTAATAACTTTAAGGTAGCATACATGTATCCAAAAGACAATCACATTGCTCTAATGAAATGCCCCCAACTAAGGACAAATGAAGGGCAATGGTCACAAAACGTACTGAGAAAGCACATAAGGGATCCAATAATTGGGTTCAGTGTGTGCTTTTGATGAATAATGTATATCAAGTATGATTGCATTGAATTGACCTCATCCCCCAAAGGTAGTAGAACTATGAGCACAATGGAAGAAAAGAACATAAGATGAACAAACATAAGTCTTTTTGGGTCAATATGAAAGAGACCAAAAAGAGATCTCAATGACTTGTATCATCCCCAATTAGAAAACACAAAGGTACATTTACAAACAATAGCACATGTACGACATGACATTAATACAACATATAAAACAATTGAGATAAAATAGAGGAATATCACAACAGATTCAAACTCTTTATTACCTTATGCCAATAGAGCAACACGGGTCATCCAAAGAGATCCTAACATAATACAAGGACATATCAAGCAACACATCATGGGGAGACACATTACATACAAGAAAACACACATAAGAGTCTACTACACAAACGAAGCTAGTCAAGCAAATTGCCCACCCCCTAATTTTGCTTAACATCACTTAGGGATGGTGGACAAGATGAAAGAGGAGCAACATCGAGCATGATAGATGGAGCTACCACAAGTTCCAAACAAGGACCATGCTCTAATAATGAGTTTCTTTGTTTGTCACTAGGAGCTAGGGTTAAAGCTTTTGAAAATTGTGAACGTTTAATCTCAATAACCTCATACATATCATCAGAATCATTAGGATCAACATTGTTAGCATTAGCATCAACATAAATATCATCATCTAAATTAATCACAATAGGATCTTTAACATGAATAGACATTTTTAGCTTTTGACATGGTGGATTAAGTTGAACTTCCTCCCTAGGGTTAGCCGAAGGTTGAACAAATGAGACCAAGTCAACATTTAGTGTCTTTGAGGAGGAATTGGTTTGGGAAGAAATTTCATGAGCCTTGGCATAGTGTCTTCATCAACGTTATCTCACACTTTAATTTCTCTTAGTTTGACTCGAAACTTGCGAAGGTTGAGGATCAATCAACATAAGCTTCTTTTATTCCCTTGAAGGGGAAGGTGTTGGGAAAGTGGTGTTGTACACCTTGCATAATAATGTTTCATTGTTGTATTATTTTATTATTGTGTGAGATAGACATGGAATCATATTGTAGTATCATGTAAGCACCTAGATGGACGTGCAACATGTAGAGATTCCTTGGAATACTCTTGTAACCACTTCATGAATTGTATTGAAACATTGATATTATTATATTGTATTTATTTAATATTGGGGAATGTAATTGTGATGAAGTACCCAATATTAAATGTGGGTCAAGGGTAGGTAGGAAAATATTATATTTTATTGTCACGTGGTTTTGATGTAATACCACTTGGTGGTTTTGTGGCTACTTGTCTTTATAAAAACACCACAAAGGTAGTTATTTGGGTTAGCCAGGTTAGCATTTGTGAAGGAGGAATCATGGCATGGGACATTTGGATTCATGCTTGGTCACATGGAGTGCTTGGTTATGGCTGGGTTTTCGAAGGCTTTGCATGGTTGTATTGTAATCGACGCATTGTTGATAATACATGGTGGATGATGCTTTTGGAGGCTAGGTTTTTTCCTCATGAGGGTTTTCCCAGGATATATCTTGTGTCACATTTTCATGGGTATGTTGTCTATTCTTTGCATATGGCTTCTGTGTTGATTTGATTGAAATCTTAATGGGTTATGTGGAAATTGTCATAAAGATGGTTGCAAGTTTCCTTACAGGAAGAATAGAAGAAACCTCACTACATTGAGAGATATAAGATGCTAGGTGTTTTCCTTTATACAATGTAGGGTGTGGGACCATAGCATATAGAGGACGAATAGGAGTGGGAAGAATTGTAGGTCCAAGATGAGGAGGAGGAATATCTATAGCTGAAGGATCTTTAGGTTTACTCAAGTCTAATATCTTCTCATTTTTCTTATTTTGATAGGATAGGAAAATGATATATGTTTGAGGTTTCAAAGGTTTATCTTGTTCAGGCCAAAATTAATCAAGGGTGAAATTTCCACATCTTGTTGTGGGTTGGTAAAGTCTATGATTAATCATAATATAATGCCCATTATGAGGGATCTTCAAACAATTATGGATGGTAGAAGGGATAGATTTCATGGAAGAGAGCCAATGATGTCCCAACTGTTGGTTCCCAAAACCACAGATTGGAAAACCAAAAGACTTGCCAAATCCTCAAGTAGTCCAATCAGCCTTGGCCAACGAACAGGGATGGTCAAAGACCAAATCCCTGTGCACTTAAGGCTCCACTGAACCTAGGTGGGTGTTCCTCTTTCTCTCAAGCACAAAAGAGGTTATTTATAGTGGATTTAAACCTTTTTGCAAATTTACACAACGGGCAAATTATTGTTCTACAACTATGCTTTATTATGTGCTTTAACTGAATGCTTTGAAAAGAAATGATTGTGAATGTATATTGAAAATGATATTGCTTTCAGGTTTTAAATGAAATCTGTATAGATCAGTTCATATGGGATTTGGGAAGGATGTTTCTCTATCAAGGACCTTGAATGCATACAGATCAAAACCTTAAAAGAACAATAACAGACCAGTGCCTCTATCCAAGGATATATATGACACTTTGTGGACAAAATATTTTATCAACTCAAGAGACAATTTCTCATCAACTATGAAGGTTCAATATGCGTTACACAAACAATAAGAACTCAATCTTTCACTTAATGCAACGGCATGTGATTCACATCATAGCAAATCTATAAACAGATTTATGAAGAGGACAAAGATAATCATCAACACAAAAGTGTACACAATATTTGGAAAAAGAAACAACGAACCTATACATCTTTAGGAAATAATTGCATACATAAGCTGCACTTGCATGTACTCCATTACAAATTGCTTGCACAAAATGATACTTCTTCTTCCTATAGACTTCCCTAATACAAAATGGCATTTAGTCCATACAACAGTATGTTGTTCTCATGATTCTTCTAGCTTTTACATAAAAAATGACTCCCTATAAGTATGTGAATCCATAGGCACATATGAAAGGACACACCCTTTCATACACAGGAGGGAGTTACAAACAGTTGTTTTCCAAAGGACACACCCTTTGGTTTACAGATATAATTTAAAAGGAAAACCCTAAAACACCATACTAAATAATGCTTTTATAATATATCCTTTATCCTCCGCTTTGATAACATTTCTCGGCAAATATTCATCATCTCCTCAATATCTCCTACACATAAAACAAACCAATCAAATCCCTTGATTTTAAACATTAACTACATACCACCTTTGATTAAGTAATAATCCTTCTCCCTTATGTAAAATACTTATTTAGGATAATTCACTTAAATCAAAGTATTAAACACTTGTAAATATTTATTCATATAAAATAATTTACCCTAATGATAGTTTTTTCAAAACCTAAGGTAAAAGATTTTATATGGCAAATAGAAGCATATACTTCCCTGTGCAAAAATGATATCCGTGGAAAAACTTCTAATACCTCTTCACCTTTTAGGGCACTTGAATTAGGTTGGAAATATTTTATCACATGAACATACCCTTGCAAATACCAATCAAATCATTAAGTACATGATATAAATAATATACCCTAATAAATATATTCAATTTATAAACCTAAGGCAAATAAAATGCATATGGAAGAATCACTTTAATAAATAAATGTTTTTCATCACTTTACTTATGGTAAAAATACATTTTCTCCAAAATAATAATAATCATGCTTTGATCTTTAAAACATTAAAACTATTTACCCTAATGTAAAATGCCCAATTTATTGGATTAGGGCAAATATATACATATGAAAGGAATTCCTTATTGCAATGGCTTTTCAATAAATACTATTTATCTCTTTCATTTGTGTAAAAAAAATGCATCTTCCCCTTTTACGAAATATTCTTTATAATATTCATATTTTGATTTTGAAAAGTAAATAATATTTACCCTAATATAAAATGATTCAATGAACTTTAAAGGGTAAAAAACATATAATGAAAATATTCTAATGATTTTGAAGATTTAAAATGACAAAGTATATTCACCTGTATTTATTCAAAGAAAATTAAAAATATAACCAAGGTCTAAGAATACTTCCTCTGTATTTATGGGATGTTGAGTATTATAAACAAACACCCATTCTACTGCTTGTAATTGACTTATAGTATCGCTGTCAAATTCATTAATATTATCTCATGAATTCGAGTATTGAAGGATAGAGCTGGATCTCTATTTTTATCAGGTAAAACATGCCTCTTTTAGTCTCCTTCGTTGAATTAGAATATGCAGGTCGTCACTTGCAAATCTGAGCTTTTAAACAGCTCACCGACACTTTAAAAACAATAAAAACCTTATAAAAATGTCCCCCAAGGTAACATATATGATCCAGGCAATCATTTTAAGATTAAAAACATCATTAATCATTCATTTTCAGCTTCAAAAAATGGACCGAACTATAAAAACATGCCTAAACGGATTGATTAATCACTTGAGTGCTTTGTTATATCTTTATCAGAGATCGGGGAGACTTATTTTTTATTACAATGATCTCCCGATGAGTTTCATCCTTTGCCAGCCCACCATGTATAAAGTGTTTTGAACTTTATAAGTCCCATATAAATATATCTTTTATTCAAATCATTTATTTAAAATGATTTAAACGTATATTCCATAAAAGTATTATTTATCAAATTCAAAATTGAATCTCGATCCTGTATATTTTATCTTTCAAAATGAACTTATATTTCCTCTTGCAAAATAATAATATTATGGCTGAATAATAACCTGCAATCATCATACTCAATACACTTTACATTAGCCAAGAAGATATTAAATGAATTCCTTGATACCTGAGATTTTGCACAGAGCATCCTTGTATCATAAATATTTGAAAGAATAAACTATATTATTATACGATTAATTCAAGTAAGAAATATTAACATATGAAAATGACTACTTGAATTAATATTACATTTCACATGAGAATTTAAAATAAATTGCAAACAAGGTCACTTTGGGAAAAATAGCAAATCAAATCATGGAGGATTAGAAACTGTCATAATGATACGTTGTGACATGAAGAATTCGGAGGAATATTCAATTCAATATGAAAGATCAATGGGAAAGATTTAATAATACTCAAAGATGACTTACTTTGATAAATTTTTGTCTCACCATTGAAAAATATAAGAAAATGCAAATGGAGTGGCTTTAGGAAAAATGACAGACGATATCATAGGAACCTGCAACTTGGTACGAGGGTTGTTTAATATACATAAAATGTAGAAGAACAATTAGATTGGCATAATAATGCTTAAATGGAGAGAAATTATGATTCAAAAAGGCATACCTGGAATGATTCCATATTTGCAACTACATACATACCTGAAAATCAACCACTTGACGTATGCATCGGAATAGGCTTTCAGGAGCTTGAAATGGAAAAGTATACCTGAACATAGGTGTCTCACATGATTTCTCCAGTGAACTTGTTGTCCTGCATGAGATTTGGAACTCTAAATTTTGAAAAAAATTAAGGTTCCATCACCAACTTACATGAAATTGATCGAAGGTAGAGATGATAAAAAAGGTGACATCTAAGCACTTAGTACCAACCTCAACTAGAAGAGTGATAGAAACTATAGTAGGAAATGTGAAACCATCATGCACCTTAATCATAACATCAAATTTTTCATAAGTAACTTGATGAAATTGTTGAGTAAAGATATTTTATTCATTAATAACGTTCACCATATATAATGGATCAATAAGCACTACTCGTGAGAGATTTCCTTTAATTTTCACAATAATGTATAAAGGTCCATTGGGTGCTTCAATAGTCTCCCTAGAATAAAAGGTAATGTAGCGGTTGGGTTGTTAAATAAGGTTAACAACATTACTAGATTCTATGTCTGCATCATTAGGAGTAAATGTAAGTGGCTTAGATTCAACAACATTATTAGAATGAGAAGGCAAAGGATTAGTAAAGATTTATAAATTTTGATTAGGAGGCACAACAAGTTTATTTCCTTATCATTCACAACTTCCATAGATATGTTATTGGAATCAATGAGATCTTGGATCTTCTTCCTCAATTTGTAGCACTTTCTAGTATCATGGTCGGCTTGATGATGGTATTGGAAAAAGGCTTTATGGTCACAAGAAGTAGGTAGAGACTTGAAGGTGTCTATAGGTTTGATGGGAAGAAGCTGGAACATGACATTAGTATTCATTAATCTAATCATTATACTATGTAAAGGTTTAGAAAGTGGAGTTGATGCTGTTCTAAAGTATGATGATATATTAGAAGATTGAATCCAAAAAGGTTACCTCAATATTGCATTAAGAGGGATATTTATACAAATGAATGATTGCAACTGTGTGCTTTATCTGGCACTTACGGGTTCAACAAATTATAAACAAATATACTAAGTTTACATACCAATAATAACAAACATAAAACAAACACTAAACAACCTATCCACATGGAAGGAATGATGGAATATCCAACATTCCTCCCTTATTACACCATTTCTTTAAAGTTCTAATTAGAGAACCTTGAAAACTTTCAAATTTCACATGCATAAGAGGCTTGCTAAAGATATTAACACGTTGTTCCTATGTAGAGCTGAACTAAAGCTGAATGTTGTTCTGATAAACATGTTCTCGTATGAAGTGACAGTCAACTTCAATATGCTTGGTCCATTCATGAAACACTGGATTACGAACAAGCTTGAGAACACTTTGATTATCACAATAGAGGACTATAGGTTGATGTTGTGGTACCCCCAATACTTCTAATATGCGACGTAGCCAAATTGCTACACTTGCTACACGATACTATGCTTCTTTTGAAAAATGAGCAATTGTTGGTTGCTTCTTACTTCCCCATGAAATAGGACTTGATCCTAGAAAGAAAACAAATCTAGAAGTGGATTTTAAATCGTTAACAGACCCTACATAATCTGCATATGTATACCCTGTCAAGAAGAATTGATCATTCTTTTTATACTCCAAACCATGATCCATTATATGATGTATATACCTTAAGACCCTTTTTGTTGCATTCCAATGCGACATTTTTGGTTCTTGCATGAATCTTGATAGATTTAATTAGCAACAAAACTAATGTCTAGTCTAATATAAGTTAGGTAAATCAAACCTCCAATCATCTGATGGTAGAGAGTTGCATTCACCTGAGAGGATGTATCAGATGTAGATAATTGCAATCTGATTCCATAGGTGTAGATATGGGTTTGGAATCCATTATTCTAAATTTCTCAAGTAGTGTCATGGCATATTTTCTTTGAGATACAAAGATATGGTGATTTGTTTGCCATACCTCTAAGCTTAGACAATAGTGCAGTAGTCTGAGATCTATCATATCAAAAGCCTTATTGAGATCATTTTTTGTTGTTTCAATCATTTCTTCAAAGCTACCTACGATGACCAATTCATCAACATATACATTAATGATTAAAATTTCCCCCCTTGATCTTTGAGGTAGATATTTGGATCATATGGATGCCTAGTGCATCCATGTTTTAGCAAATGCTCATCAATTTCAATATACCAAGCTCTTGGAGAATATTTGAGACCATATAGGGACTTAAGAAGTTTACCTTTTCTCCTTTTCCAAGTGCAACATATCCCTCTGGTTGGGTCATATAGACCTCTTCCTTAAGGTCTCCATAATGAAATGCACTTTTTACATCCATTTGGTATAGTTTCCATCCAAACTGTGCAGCTAAAGCAAACATCATTCTAATGGTTTTTATCTTTGCAATGGGATCAAATGTTTCCTCATAGTCTATCTGTAGACACTTAAAAATAATTATTTTAATTATTTTTAATTCCTCGCATAATTAATTAATTAATTATGTTAATTCAAATTCCTCTCAATATTAATTAAATATAATTAATATTGTCACTATAGCATATGATTGATTTATTTAATAAATCAATCCCTTTCTTTATTCTTCTAAAAAAATCAAATCCTCACAAATCTTCCTCTTAGCTAATTAATTTCAATTAATTAGTTAACCTACATGATTCCTACAAATCATCTTCTTAATTCATTCTTCTAGAAACTCGCTAAACTCACTTAACATTATTCTTCTAATTTTTCATTCTCTCCACTCATTCTCTCTCCTAGTCAAATTCTCCTACAAATATTAATCCCACCTAACATTTCCTCTAATCCCCCTCCTAATGAGTCGTTAATGGTTAATCATCATGATTAACCACAAAGTCAACTCTTTGTCCTTTTCATCCAACCACTAGCTTTAAATGCTCTTTTCCTAGGTGAATGTAAGATTTTTGAAATCACACATTCCTCTAGGCATCCCCTCTCCCAAAGAATTTTTAATTCCTTTTTATTCCTCCAATCCCCATGATATCCTTTTTGGAGAATTTTTAATTCCTCCAATGCATCTTGTGGAGTGTGGAGATACGAAATGCCTTTAAGGCATAAGTCTTGGTCTCCACACCCTCTCTTGGACCTTGTGTGAGCTCACAAGTAAATCTTAGCCCTTCATCTCGAATTTATCCTAGCCATCCGTTTTCCTCTCCTCTTCCTATAAAATAAGGCTCCATCCCTTCATTGAAAACATCTTGAAATCCAATAAGTTTATGCTACCCTTTTGAGCCCAGAAAATCATCTTGGCAACTTGATCATCTCATTCTTATCATTTTTCAAATCCATTCCATTTGTGCACAATATTGGAGAGCCATCCACATCTAGCAATCAAAGGAGCACATCAAGTGGAGCATTATCAAGGGGCGCCTTCACTTCATCAAGCTCAATCTGAAGGAGAAGGTAAAATAGCAAGGTGAAATGGTTTTTTAATGATATTTTAGCATTTTGCATGTTTATTTCGTTATGTTTTGATCATTTGACCTTCAAATCTATTTCCCCCCCTTCATTTCGGCACGCCCGATGGGACCCATGTCCCTAAGAACTAATGTTTTTTTTTTTAGGTTTTTGTGAGTTGTGAGACGTAGGTTCCAGAATAGCGCGACTACAGAAAAAAAAAAATCTTTTTTGCAGGTTCCAGAATAGCAGCTCTGTATATATGCCCAACATCTTCTTTTCTATTTCTGTTTCATTTTTGTTTTTATTCTTTTTCTGTTTCAATTTCAGTTTCAGCATGATAGCTCTGTGATTAGCGCGAGCATTTTTGTGGGAATTTGAATTCCTATTATCCGATCTGTTATTTGCTCTGTTATCTGCTCTGTTTAATTATAATCTGTGTGAAAGTAGAAGAGTATGCTCTTGTCTATATAAACAATCAGAAATCTAGACCTTTCACTTTTCTATTCTGTTTAGCGCGACTGTATGCTCTGACCGCACGAAAGTGTGAAAATAGGAGAGTATACTCTTGTCTATCTAGACAATTAAAAATCTGGACCTTTGACACCTTTCTATCTGTTTAGTGCTATTGTCTGCTCTGTTAATCTGTCTGAAATTTTTTGGCGCTAACTGTAGTCTGCATTTCTTATTTTTTTATTTCCTATTATCTGCTTTGTTTAAATATAATTTGTCTGACCGCAGGAAAGTGTGAAAGTAGGAGATTATGCTCTTGTCTATCTAGATAATCAGAAATCCAGACCTTTAACATTTTTTTTATTCTGTTAAATTTAAGGTTTCTGCTCTGTTAAATCTAGGGTTTCTATCTACTCTGTTTTATCTAAGGTTTCCACATTTCCTTCCTTGGAAGCCCTATCCCAAAAATCCACTTTTTGAAGCCCAAAATCTCATATTTCTCTATTTTTAGGGTTTGTCATAACTCCTTCCCCTTTTATCCAATCACCTCCAAATTTTTCTCATATTATCCATCTCCAACTTTTTCTTCTTTGTCCCTCTTGGACAAATTTTCCCATTCTTTCATCTCTCCTCCAAAATCTCCATTTTTCACTTGCCTATCCCTTGGAAAGCGGCAAAAACCTAGTCAAACCCCATTTACCCATCAAAGCTTTCTTCAAATCCACATTTGTCATTAGTAAAAAAGTTTTTATTCATGTTTTTCTATTCATTCCCAAAAAATCAAAAAAATTAATATTTTTGTCATTTTGTTGTTTTTTTTGCAAAATGCTTGTTGAAGACTCTATTTTTCCAAACTACTAATCAAGTTGTTTTGCAGGACACTTTTTGAAGACTCCATTTTTCAAACTACTAATCAAGTGGTTTTGCAGGTTGCTTAGCTGATTCAACCAAATATTGTGCATTTATTTAAATTAGGCACCTAGATATTAATTAAAATGGAATGAACCATTGTCTTATGTGTCTTTAAGAAAAGCGTAAAGGTAGGAAAGTATGCTCTTGTCTTACTAGACGATCTGAAATCCAAACCCTCCAACCTTTTCTTGTTTGATTGTGTGTTTACCTCTATCGGGCTTGCCCTCCCAACTTGCTCTTTGAGAAGGTAAGAGGGGAATGACCCAAGTGAGTACACCCGGACCTAGGGTTCCCAACTCACTATAATAAATAGGCCATTGACTACGAAAGGGTTAATGGTTGGGGCTATATGAGAGTTCACTCTCACATTGGGTGCTTAGTAGGATCCTAGAGATCTCAATCACGCGTGCGTGACTACTAAGTTTTTGGTGCTTCATTGGGCTATAGGCCTCAATTGCACTTGCGCAACTTCGAAGGGTAGCTCCTAACGGGAAGATTTACTAAACACCTTGTTCATAGTGGCCAAAAACCTTCTAGTCATTGGTGCAGGAGGTCGGACCTCTGAAGTGGCCCATATTCTTACGACCCTTAGTAGAGACACAAAGTTCGCCATGAGGAGTTTTCATGGGAATTGATGCTTGGCTGCCCTGAGAAGCGAGTGTCGTGGAGGGGAGCCAGTGGAGTCAAGCATCTAAATGTCCGCTCTGGGTAAGCGTAGATGGGAAACCAATTGGGATTCAATGACTATTGTCCTTGCCAGCCTTAAGAATGTTGTATATGAGCATGAGTGTCTTTGATATAATATGCATTTGATCACTGTGTTTGCTTTGTTTGATACATACTTGCCAAGAGTAGACTAAAAACACATCACTATCCCCAAATACTTTGCAAAAATATTTGTCAAGGCACAAACAATTGTCCAAGTCATTACCCACACAAAGTCCAAAATTGCGTCAAAACTCTGTCTGTCCCATTTTTCATAAGCCCAAGAGAGAAGCTAAGAGTTTATCCTCTATGTCAACATTCAAGTTTGTCCTTTTAAACACCTATTATCGTCCAAATCAGGGTGGTCATATCCTTTCATACAACTTGCCATTCAAATCGATCCTCCATTAAGTCATATTCATGTTAAAGACAACCTAGTTATCAAGTTTCTTCTAAACCATCACTACCATACCTTCTTCATCAATCATCCTCAAATTTCTTAAATCCTTTCATCCTCAATTTTCTTAAATCCTTTCATCACAAATTTCTCAAATCCTTTCATCACAAATTTCTTAAGTCCTTTCATCCTCAAATTTCTTAAATCCTTTCATCACAAATTTCTCAAGTCTTTTCATCCTCAAATTTCTTAAATCCTTTCATCACAAATTTGTTAAGTCCTTTCATCCTCAAATTTCTTAAATCATTTCATCACAAATTTCTTAAATCCTTTCATCACAAATTTCTTCAGTCCTTTCATCACATTTTTCCTAAGTCTTTTCATCACAAATATTGTGTATGGTCGCAACTCGATCCCAAAAGAAAAAGATGGCTGAACAACAATATGGCATGCCAGACATTGGTGTCCTATATGAAGATCCCACACAAGATCATACACAAAGTGGGCAACCTAGCGATCAAGATCAAAGTCAAAATCTTGACATGGTTAACCAAGATGAACTTTGTCCGGAAGTGCAAAATTTCCTAGCGGATTCTTATAACCAAGAGATGATGGAAAAGTTTATTAAACACAATCCTACTGCACTTCTGAAAACTCTCCTTGAACATGGAGCTCAACTTCCGCCTGAATTTAATAGATCCGCTCTCACCCAACAACCACAAGGAGACCTCACTCCCACACAAAGTGATGCACCTACTATTCAAACTCAATCAATTGCAGCCCCATCAATCATCCAGGCTCAATCAATGCCACCCGCGGTACCTCCCACCATGGTCTCCATCCCACCTTCTTCCTCCTTACCATCCATACCACTATCAAATCCGATCTCATCCATTCTCCAACAAACTTCTGTACCACCTCCTTCTTTTCAACCACAAATTTTTATTCCACAAACTTCCCTTCCTCCCAACAATGTCACAAATTTTATCTGGGCCATATTCAATCCCGTCACAATAATTGGCGGACCGCAACCAACTGCCCCTCAAACCCCAGCAACATCGGTCATCACATCCCACGTTCCCACCTCCTCATCATATCAATATATTGGTGGTGGTGCACCTTCTTTGGTTCATCCAATTCTTAGGGCTAATACAATTCATCAATATCAAAGTCCATAACAAGACCTCATCAAGGAAATTCAAGACATGAAGAATATCATCAAGGACATGAAACAAAGGACTAATAAAAGGAAAACTTACTCATTTGAAGAGTTTTTCCCTTGTCCTTATGACACGTCTATATCAGTTGCACCATATCCCCCAGGATTTGAGATTCCTAAATTCACCAAGTATGAAGGCAAAGGAGATCCCCACGACCATGTCCGAGAATTCCACATCTTATGCCAAGAAGTCTCCTATAGTGACCTTTATCTTCACAGACTCTTTCCCAAGAGTCTCATGGGAGACGCCTTGACATGGTTCTCATCTTTACCACGAGGTTCCATTGTCTCTTTTCCAGACTTGGCAGAAAAATTTGTGGCCCATTATGCATACAACATGGGTAATGATGTTTCTATGATGGACTTATGTAATACAAAACAAAGGCCCGAAGAAACCTTCGCCAATTTCCTACAAAGATGGTGACATCTTATCAAGAAATTCCAGTGGGACATGCCAGAACAACATCAAATTGAACTATTCCAAAAGAACTTGGTGCCTGAACTTTCAAGACCTTTAATATCTCAATGTATCAAATCCTTCCAAAAATTGACAGATAAGGGCCTTGCCCTCGAACGTGTCTTGTTGGAGGAAGGAACCTTGAAACATTACCAGAAATCAACACAAAGTTCTTCCTCTTATTATAACGACAAGCCAAAATTCTGATCCAAAAACAAAAACGTGGTCAATGATGGGGTAACTGATGCAAAGCGGGTCCAAACCGTGGCCGCTCCCCCAAAATCCACCACCAACAATCATCAATTCAACAACCAAAATCAATCCCAAAAACCTCACAACAATGTCTCAATCCAGGGACGACCACCCCGATCGAATAACAGGACTCCAAGAGATTTCACTCCTCTGGGTGAGCCTATTGAAGTGGTGTTTCAAAAACTTGTCCAAGCAGGTATAGTGGTTTTTCCAATCACTCGCCCGTTTGACCCCAATCAACCTAAACCAAGATGGTATAATAAAAATGAGTATTGTGAATACCATCGTATCAAGGGACATGATACACGAAAGTGTATGAAACTGAAGATCTACATACAAGATCTCATTGATAGAGGTGAGATTGAAGTCGCAAATGCAAAACCTGGTAATAACAATGACAAACTCAAAATGTACCAAGAACCCTTCCCGAAGCATGATAAAGGAAAAGGCTCATCATCTAATGCAATGGGTTATGACTACGCTAATCACGTAACTGGTTTTAATTTTTTGGTAGGTCGCATTGAACCTGCAGACAATAATGTCAATGTCATAACCATCCAAGGAGTTAATCCTCCTTCTTCCTAAAGAAGACCAAATCCTGCTCGGATAGTCGTTTAAGGCACCACGCCTTCCACCTCCCATTTCCAGAATGATTGCAATGCAACTACACGCTGAGGAAGAGTCACCATCCAAGGAGTTCCTCCCCCACCAAACCCCCCACCCATGTCTTCCACCTACCAATATGACCTCCTTGATCAACATGGGAAGACACCCGCACAGATCTCCATTTTGGAACTTCTCAAGACCTCCTCGGTCCATAAAGAAATTTTGGAACAAGCCCTTCTCCAATCACGTGTTCCAGATAACATCAACTCCACCCAATTCCAAGCCCTCATTGGAAACCTTACTGCCCAGCAGCACATTGTATTTAACTCCAAAGATGCTCCTGCAGATGAAGACCATAACAAACCTTTGCACATCGAAGCTCTTATCCACAAGCACAAGGTCAAACATATCCTAATAGACGGTGGATCCAGGCTCAATCTGTGTACATACAAATTAATAAAACAATTGGGACTTTCTGAGAATCTGATAGACACATCAAGAAGGATCACAATAAAGGCATATGATGATGCAGAAAGAATTTCAAAGGGCGTGATCACCTTACCTCTTCAAGTGGGCCCCATTACAATTGAAACCCCTTGCCAAGTACTAGATCTTGACCTCCCCTACAACATTCTCCTCGGGAGGCCATGGATTCATTCCTTGCAGGCCGTACCCTCCACCTATCACCAATGCATCAAATTCCCCTATAACAAAAGAGAGATCACTATCAAAGGTGATCCCCAACCTTTTCAATATTGAAAACTATTAGAGGGGAAGCATCTGTATCATTGCCCACTAAATAGACCCTCACCAATGCCTCCATCTGACACATCAAATGTTGCCTCCACATCATCCCAACTAGATAATCAAATCAAGATCTTGGACAATGGCTGTGGAGAATACAAATTGGAGGACGTCTTATTAATAGGCAACCTCCCTCTCTCTCCTAAGTCATTTGGCAAACCAAAAGAGATAAAAAAGGACCCAAAACCAGTCATGCAATGCCAAAACACTACCTTCCAGTAATGGGGCCCACTTGATAACGAGAGCCTCGAAGCAGATATCTCTTCATGGTTGTACCGGGAAGAAGATGAAGATCCAACAATAATATCCAAAGAAATGTACCCAAAAGCATCTGCCATAGTTGAAAAAATGGGTTACAAAGGACACGGCCTGGGACTAGAGGAGAAAGGAAGAAAAACACCCATAAATCCTATCTCCTACAGATAAAACAGAGGCTTGGGGTACACCCCGGTGCCTAAGATTACTATCATTGGTGCCCCTTCTAGTCCTTCTTCGAATATCGAAAGTGCTGACGAAGAGGAATTCCATGAAATGCCTTATGAATATGAGAAAGATATCTTCTTGGACGCTTACATCAATACCATCACCCCCGTAACCCCTCCCACTTCACATGAGCTACATCTTGTCCATCCTGAACTCATTGACTGGGGCCAACGAGACAAACCCACTATAGATATCTGCGTCGACGATAATGCTCTCATTGCTCTCCTAACAATGCAAAATATGGAAGATCGTAGCAGAATCGAGGGTATTCAACTACACGAAAAGGGATACTTTGGTAGTCAAGTCAATGCCCTTAGCCACAAAAAGGATAATAAAAAAAAAAAAAAAATGATTCCCTAGGTGAAAACCTCCCTGAGGCGCCTTTGGATGAACAAGAAATAAAAACAAAGGGCGTATCTGAAAGTGAAAACCTGGAAAAGGCACTTGACAATGAGGGATTTGACCTCCCTACCATTGGTTACCTTCCACAGGACAAATAAAATTTGTTGATAGAAGAAACATATAGCATCAACATGGGCACCGAGGTCATTCCAAAAAATGAGCTCATTGCCAAATCCCTCATAGAAATCAAGAAACAAGACTTCATCAACTTCCTTATAGAGGTAAAAATCAATTTTGCATGGTCCTATTCCGATATGCCAGGGTTGGACCCTGCCTTGGTGGTTCACAATCTCGCCGTCCGCCCAGATGCAAAACTTGTAAAACAAAAATTGCGCAAAATGAATCCACATATTGCACTCTTGGTCAAGGCAGAACTCCAAAAGTTGTTAGACGTAGAATTTATCAAACCAATAGATTATGCTGAATGGGTCTCCAACATTGTACCTATCGGCAAACCTACTGGGGGCATCCGCATCTGCACAGATTTCTGAGATCTAAATATAGCTTTTCCTAAAGGTGATTTCCTGCTCCCCAATATAGACATGATTGTGGACCTTACAATAGGACATGAAATCTGTTTTCCCCTCTTCACTATCCCTTCTTTCTGGGCAGAACCCTTGGCTACAAGTCTAGCCTTATGTTTATCTATACTACCATCTACTTTATACTTAGTTTTAAATATCCATTTACATCCAATTACTTTCTTACCATGTGGTAGATCAACAAGCTCCCAAGTGTTGTTTTTCATTAGATATTAATACTCTGCATCCATAGCCTCTTTCCAAGGCTTTAACTCTAGTGCTTCCTGAACATTAGATGGCTCAAAATTTTCAACAACTGTAGTCATTAGAGATAAGTTCACCTCATTGTGAGCCATGTTGCAAGTCCTTGGACTTTAAGTAGAAGTGTCTGTAACTCCATCTAGCCTTGCATCGCGAATGGTACTAGTGTACCATTTTGGTAAAGGTTTTGTGACATTGGTGGGTGTTGATTGATTATCAATGTTCCCATCATTTTTACCATCCATATTGAAAATAGGAGCACTATTTGTAGTAGGTGATGAAGTGGGAGGAGAACTTGACTCACTCTTATCATCAAAAATCACATCCCTAGTAATGTAAATCCTCTAAGTGTTGGGATCCATGAGGTGATATGCCTTGGACTCATTACTATATCCAAGGGGAATACATTGCATTAACTTTTCATCAAGCTTCTTCCTTTTTTGCTTAGGAATATGCATATAGGAAGTGCATCCAAAAACATGAAGATGTGAGATAGAAGGCTTTACCCCTATTCATGCTTCTTCTAGAGTAATGCCATCAAGGGCTTTGGTTGGTGCACGATTTAAAAGATAAAATATTGTGTGAACTTCAACCCAATATGCATGCTCTAGTTGAGAGTCTTTCAACATGCTTCAAACCATCTCCACAATGATGTGATTTATTTATTCTGCAACACCATTTTGTTGAGGTGTGTATGATGCAGTCAGTTGACACCGGATCCCATTTTCCTTCAAATATATGGAGAATTGTGTGTTGGTGTAATCCACCCCTCAATCTGAGAAGATGACACAAATACGGTGATTAGTATCTTTCTCCACTTGAGTGCGAAACTCTTTGAAATAGGAAAGATCTTCATCTTTATGTTGCAAGCAATATACCCACATTTTCCTTGTATGATCATCAACAAAAGGCTATAAGTACCTATATCCATTGTGACTAGGTGGCATGGGACCGCGCAGATCAGTATGCACCAGCTGAAAAGGTTGGCTTGCACGATGCTCAATGGGATAGAAGGGTGCTTTGTGTTGTTTTCCAGCAATAGGGCTAGAACAAACAACACTCGACTTCTCAAGTGACAGAAGCCCTTTGACCATTCTTTTCAAAGTTTTAGCAAGTAACTAGTGCTTAAATGACCAAATCTACGATGCCAAAGTAGAGAAAGATCATTTTCCTTAGTCACTAAGGATTGATTATTATCAGTTGAATCAAGCCTAAACATTTTGCCAATCTCAGTAGGACTAGCAACAATCTTGTCATTTTTAGACTTATCTTTGATAAGACAAATCTTTTTATCATGATTGCAATCAAACTCAATCCTAAGGTTGTGATCAAGAAATTGATTAATAGAAAGGAGATTTTTGGTAAGCCCTGGCACGTACAATACATTAGTAAGCCTACAACGATTGATGCCAAACTTCAAAGAGATGTCACCAATACTTTTGATTTCGTGGGTGGTATCATCTCCAAGAGTGACTGTACCATGATGGGGTTTCAATGTGAGAAACCACTCCTTATGTCTAGTCATGTGCTTTGTAGCACCAAAGTCCACATACCATATTGAGGTTGATTGTGAACCATCTTTTGAAGTGTGGGCTAACAACACGTATTCCTCATCTGGAGAATCTTCTACTTCAGTGCAACACTACTTTGTTATTTCTACTTGTTATTATGCTCCCATTTTGGTTTGCCACTTGGAAATGATTTCTTTTGATGTGATTTGTTGGATGACCCTTTGTTGAAGGAGTTGTACCAACAATTTTTCACATCATATGTAGTACCCCTACTAGTTTGAACTCATTAGACTCATATTTTATTATTGGTTGTTTTTCAATGGATACATTACCATGATATGTTATTCAGATTTTTATGACATTATGCTTTATCTGGAGATAATATGTATATTTTATTTGCAATATTTCAGTACTTGTGATTTATGGCATTTTATGGATTATTGCTATGTACTAACATTTTACTTTATTTATGCAATGTGGAATTATATGTTTGTGAGTGTATTGGATGCAAGGGGACAATTTTCCTTCACTCATTTTGGTGAGATAGGGAACGTCGCGATTCTCCTTCATCGGTGTGTATGTCATGTTTTCTATATTGTATATATATGCATGTGTGGTTCGGTGATGCAGGATATTGTAGGTACAAGTACCGGGTAGGTACGAGGTATCGTCTCCACCTGCCTTCACAGGTCTGAGCGTGCCTTATATTTTTTGATGGAAGTGGAGGAGATAGTAGTTGACCCTATTTTTACTCAGTTACACTTGTATGAGTGTTGTCAGTTGGTCATCTTGTCAGTTAGTTCGGTCTTCGTATTTTGATATTTTATCTTTTATGGGTAATTGTTTGAGATTTGTTTAATTTGAGTGTTTTAGTGGATTTAATTAATTAATTAATTAAGTTTATGAAATTATCTCATTACTGTATTGTTTATGCATTGAGATTATAAATTTAGTTAATTAAAGAAATTATTAACACTAGTACATTCGGGTCAAAATTTCGACTGCAAATCGTTGGTAGTCCGATGCATTTTTGTCGCACTACCGACAAAAAAAGCCGTCGAAAACTTTTTGTCAGAATTTTTGACTATCCTTGTGGTCGTTGCAATTCCGACATCAGCCCCATCCTTTCTGACGACCGCCATTGATACTCATACCCAGAAAGAATACCATCTCAATCTCGGGCTACCGTCGGAATTCTGACATCAAAGTGTAAAAATTTCAACAGAGGAGTGTCATCGAATGCACAGAATCCTCATCGGAACTCTCTTGGAGGCCGTCGTAATTTGAACCCCTTGGCGTCAGAATTACGACGGTCCCTAGGAGAGCTCCGACGAGGATGTTGTGCATTCGACAACACTCCTCTGTCGGAATTTTTACGCTATGATGGCGGAATTCCGACGATAGGCCGATTTTTCAGAAAAAAAAAATTTATAGAAAAAGATTGGCATTGGTATCTCTATTCTATCTCTCTTCTCTATCCCTCTCTACTATCTCTCTTCTCTCTCCCCTCTCTAGGTCTCTTTCTCCATCCCTCTCTTCTTCTCTCCCTCTCTACTTCTCTTTCTCTACCCTCTCCAGGTCATTATCTCTTCCTCTCACCCTCTCTCTCTCTCTCACCTCTAGTCTATGCATATGAGCCTTTCAAACCCACTCAGGGGTAAAATAGCCCTAAGTTGGCCTTATTTTGAGACAAAATGCAAATGTTTAAAGGATAAAATCAGTAATTTTCTACATTGCCGACCCCAATCTGTGCAAACCTTCTTGTTATTTGCGCCTAAATCTGTGCATGAGAGGAGTCCAAACCCACTCAGCAAGAGAAGAGCACCTTAAGTCAGCTAGAAGGAAGGTAAATTCATGAATTTAATAAACAATTATTGGGCTGGCCGACCTATGGAGGTGAAATGAAGGCAAAGGTAAAAAGGAAGCATATAAAACAAAGATCAAATGCTCATCAAATTCAATTTGCAACCAATTAAGAGGAGAAGAATTAGGGAGTAGGTCTGTGAATTAGGGTATAAAATCAGATTAAATTTATTTGTGATGCATTATTTGTTTTTCATTTCATTCACGATATGTTCTTTCTTGCTTTCAGGATGTCATGAGGACTTCATTACAAGGAAAAGAACACCTTACCCAGCACGTAGAGCATGCCAACATCATGCTTCAATGCAAGGATGAAGACACTTGATGAAAGGAGGCTTCAAGGCATGAAAGAGGACATTGGCATCATGGAGGGTTTTCACATCAATATCAACACCAAGATTCACGAGTTTAGGATGGCAACATGAGGAGCTAAACCTATTCAAAGCTTTCAACAATGCAATACAAAGGAAGGAGCATCTCAAGGTGCAAGGACAATGTCAAATGATGATCAAGATATTATGAGGATTCAACAAGGAAGAAACAAAAGACTATCTTGCATTCCCTTCGAAAATCCAAGAATAGCAATCAGTAGAATAAGGAGAAATCAATAAGGATTGCTTTAAAATGAAGGGATCTACAACACGATAGGCCATATGTAAGACATCAATCACCAATGATCAAGGTATTCAAGTCAGAGTTACAAAGGTGATCAAGGTTGGATAGATCAAGAATAAGTGGGTTCTACATCAAGCCCAGGCATTACAAAGTCTATATCAAACATATTCACCAAGGTGAATTACCCCACAAAGAGGTAGATTTTTGAATCTCAAAGAGGATTTCATCAAAGCAAGCCATTCAAGTCAAGTATATGCACCATGAAGTTGAAGCAAGCATCATCGGTATGGAGATGCAACAAATGAAGGACCAAGCATCATCAAACATATACTTCATTAAGCACACGGTCACATAAAAGGATCAAGAACTATCAGGAAGATGGAAGGACACAAACATGATCAAGTAGATAGTTTCAGAAGAATTAATCAAAAGCTAAGGACTTGATCATCTAGATGATACAATTTAGGAATATGTCCCACCACCTTCATCATGTTGAGAAAACTAGATAACGTTGAGTATCAAGAGATATTTCTCAATCACATAAGCTTTGCGATGATCGACTTGGCAAGTTGAGTTGGCATCCAATCATCGTCAACCTAATCAAGTGAAGCCACATTGACATGTCCAAGTTCATCGTACTTGATTCATCTAATGAATGAGCTAGTGACACATTGCAATGCATCAAAAAAATTTCAAGCATACCTAACCTATTTCCTCATTGGTTAGAATTCAAGGTGGACATGTGTCCTATTCAATGTAATTATTTAATTGGCTAGAATGGAGTTTGTTATAACAAGCCCTAATTAGGGTTTCACTATATTATCTCGACTGTTGATTTGATAGTCAATCTGGGTCATTCTTTATCTCTTTTGTCTTTTATTTTCCAAGCAAGTTAGTGTAGAGTCCAAGTTCCGGTAGAGTTCAAGAAAAATGTAAGCCCCCTTGCGATTCCAGCAAAATCACACCATATTCACTAAGTCTATCCCATGCAATTAAGTTGCATAGTTCGTATTGTAAACCTTGGAGTTGCTTTGATTGATCACTTTGTTTAGCATTCAAAGTTTCTTTGTTCAAGAGATGATAGAATACCTTGGTATTTTATTGTGTTCACAGTGCATAAAAAAACATCAATAGGTGGTTCTAGATGAAAGATAGTTGTGGGTTTGCATGCATGTTTAGTGCATGATTCAAGGAGGTTGTTTGCAACTTTCTCGTTGAGGAGATGTTGGTATGCAATCATTAGTCCCTCATCATCTCTACAATATTTTCTTGATGGATTCCTTGACTAGTGGAATTGTTTGGCAAATCGGATTTGGAGTTGATTTGGTGTCTTTGTCTTGAGATCCATATGGTATTTCTTTGTATCTCAGTTTGCAAGTTATTGATATGATGATGAGTTTTACATGCGTCATTGTTTTAGATCTACAAGTTACGCAGTTGTATGGATTTAATCCACCCATTGGTGATGCAGAGCCCTTGTTGCTGAGACACAATCCTTCACTCAAGAACCCCAAACAAGGACCCTACAAATTCTACAAAGACATCAAGGGTTGGATTGGTTTCAATTTGATTGTTTTCATACCTCTCCCCATACTAAGCCATCTGGACAATGCTAATCCCATAGTGTCTCACAAAAGCCTCTTAGGACTCAAAGGCCACTACACCCAACCAAAGGTGGACACACACTTCCTAAGGCAATGGGGACCTCCAATACCTTGATTTACTATCCTATAGGGTTAATAGACCTGTTCCAATCATCAAACATGATGTATTGAGAAAAAATAGTACTGCTGCTACAATTAGGCCTGTCACGCCTGGTAGCCCTGCCAGTCTGAAAAACTTAAGGTTTCTTGTTAATTTCTCAAAAGACCTCTGCAAATAAGAGTGGATTTTGTTTCATTAAATTTAGTACCAGAGGATTCCAAAAGGGTTTGGGCAGATCCAATGTCTAAGGGTTATAAACCCAACTTCACTCCAAGGCTAATAGCCCTAATTAGGCCACCTTAACAAAGGAAGTATACTCAAAACCTGCTGCCTGGGCAAAGTAAGACCTGAGACATGTGGGGGACATGGATACAACATAAATTACCAATTTATAGCCCTTGGTTCCACCACTATCATCATTTGTGGGGTCGGATGCATACCCAGCCAAGGTGGTCACATAGAGATGCCCACCTCTAAAACTTCAAACCCTCACCTTTACCTATCACTTCCCTACAAAAGGTCTTGGAAATCTTAAAGTAAATTTTCACCACTTGCTTCACCCCAAAGGCCATACAAATCCCATGAGGTATCAGCAAGAAAAATTCATATTTGCTGTCAAACCCTAGGTAGACTGTCAAATCCGGGGTACCTTCACAAAAAACCACTTTTCTCATGGCTCCAAAAGAGTTAGAGGTTTAGACTTGTTGCATTGGAAATTTAAGACATGTGACTTTCATATTCAAGAGGTTTTATGCCCTATAGAAAGCCATACTATACGGAATATGGGAAATAGCAGCAAAATGCAGGAAAAAGACAGATTTTTATTGGTTTCTTTGTTCACAAAACTTTCATTTTCCTTCAACAACCTTGCAAAAGGTTGGAATTTTACCTTTAATGACCCTTCCAATAGTTATCAACTGATTTTGGAAACCAACATGGCGGTTTGGAGGAAGTTGCAATTTTGGGTTAAAAGTTGTCATAGTTGCTTGACAACTTTTGACAACTTTTGACATTTTGTCCTCCTAAACACACCTAGACACTAATTGACCCCTAAGACACTTAAAACTCTTCAAATGCACTAAAAATTCCTTCAAGGCATGAATAACCCCAATTTCCATATACCCAAGGTGGTTTATAACACACCTACCTAGGGCATAGGCTTACAAGGTGGGGTGACTTATTAATTTGAAGATTCCCCTGCATCAATTGGCTATAGTGAGATGACCTGAATGTGGACTGTCTATATCCACAAATCTATGGTCATTTGTGCATTAATGGTATGTTGCACTGGGATGGGAGGAAGGAATATTAGAGTACCCAGATAGTTATATATTGCCACTCTTAGTGTGGGCTACTATTAAGGGATTCTTGAATGGTCATGGAAGGCATACAATTTAGTTTGCAGCAATGAAGTTCCCTCAGAGGGCATGATGCCAAGCTTTTTTTGGGGGAGTTACCTCCCCATTTGATGGGGAAGTTGCAGCTTTTTGGACAAGACTTGGCTTTGATTGTGAAAGTTATGCTTGCATGATTATGAAAGGATATAAGTTTTACACGTAGGATCTAGATGCTTTCTTTCCTTACCTATGCAGGGAGAGATTTTCCTTCAAATCATGCCCAGCCGAGGTAAACCTCTTTGGAATAATAATAACAAGCATTTCTTTAACAAAGTAAATTATATATAAGAGCAGTATATGCATGGATTTACAAAAGTGTCATGCAGAATGTAGATCTCTACCTTGTTACTTAAAAACAAAAGTTCTTCTCCATGTTCATTTTTCCATGATATAACTTGACCTCGGGCAACCTTTTGACTGTCAAGAAGTGATTGCCTCAGATGAAAATAGTGATAAATGTCACTATCAACAAAAGAACAACCAATAAATGATAAATTTGCAGTGAGATCATAGTGCCTAAATTAGTCTAAAAGCTTATAAGGATCAGAACCAAGCCATATAAGCTTCAAGAACAATTTTAGAGCATCAAAGTCATCTACCAGACATTAGAAATTGTCAAATCAATGACACATTCATATCAAGCATCTTTACTTTTTTGAAAAGTAGACCACATTTCAGATCTAGATGACACCATAATGACTTTGATTTCCTCTTGCAAGATATTCCTCCATCATGTATTGCTTCATCGAAGTTCAAATTTTCTTCTTCAAGGGCTCTCAATGATTCTCTATATAGGGTTCTTCATGTCTATGAGATCCACTTCATTGGGAGGCCTACTTAAACATTTCACATCTATTTGTGGACTCTCACCTTTCAAACATTTCACATCTCATAATTGAGCTTCACTTTGTTTCGAGAATAGTTTAATATTCTCTACTTAACAGGGCCAACCACGTGAAGGTGGAAGCTCATTTGCCCCCCCCCCCCAACATCACTCTGAATTCCCCATTAACATCTAACATTCATTCATTCTTTCATCCACTATTAAAATATAACATTCATTCATTATCACATAACGTTCATTAACACATAAAATTCATTAACTTTCATTAAAACGCAACATTCATCAATAATCATCAACACATATCATTCATGAACATTCATTAGCACATAATTACATTCATTACACATAAAAATCAGTCATTATCAAATAAGGTAGATTACAATCATTTCTTTCTTTGTTTTTTTTTTGAAGCTATGAAAAGACTAAGTGGAACATAGGTTTCTTCATCATTTCCCCCATCTGCGGATGTTATGCCCTCTTCTTGTGCTCTTGATGTATGCCTAGTCCTATACAAAGGACGAGGATGCTAAACCAAAGGGGGGTCCTCTGCAATAACAAAGAATTGGGTTAAATTAAAAACATTTTTTTATTATTGTTACAAGTATTTCATTAATTTAAAGAACACAACCGTTACACTCTTTACCTGATGGGGCCACATCATCTTCCACATCATTTTGTCTAGCCTCAACCTCGAAATGCTGAGCACCCTCTAGATCCTCTTGAGTTGAAATATGAAACGTTACATTAATCAATACACCAATTGCAATTAAATTTGTTTGAAGGAATAACAATGGTCCTCTTTACTTGATTGGGGAACATCACGTTCCTGATGTTGTCTACCTGGATCATGCTCCACTTGGTCACCACCGACTACATGCTCTAAAATATGAACAATAAAGGTTACATTAATTACTACACTAATTTTCAATTTAAGATGTTTAATTGTATTAATAATTACATAAAAAAATTTGAATAGAAAATTAATACCTCCACTACTAGGATGCACATCCGGACCTTCATGTACAGGTTTTGTTCCATGATTATCATGCTGCATTGCAATGTCATGCGTAGTGTTATCATTGCTTGCTTATTTAAAAAAAATATAGTCACTTTATGTTGAAACTTAACATCAAATAGATTATTGGTTAAGTATTCAATTTGAAATAATTTTCATTTAGCTTAATTACTGTTGTGACAGATGCATCAGAATCTCGTGTTTGCCCACTCAATTCTCGTAGCCGTTTAGCCACGGCTATATAGCCTTTCTGGTAGCCAATTCTCTTGTCATCTTCCGTGGGCGCTCTATTGAATTCAGAGCCCTACATTTTTGCTTAGTATTGTGAATTTTGCTTGTATTGTTTGATAAATAAAAAATTATTTACAATTTATAAATATTTTGATGTGATAATTTATTGATTCTTACAATTCGTGCGGCAAGTTTCATATAACCACCAGAGCCGAGTTTGTGTTGCCCATGCTTTTCTTGTCTTGCCTTGGTTGCCTTTGACGTGTCACTCAATCTATGAAAAGTTTGAAATATGTTAGATTATATAAATATAATGAATAATTAGTACATATTCACATTCTTAATAGTATCACATACCTTCTTCTGGCGTCTGGTGGTGTATTTCCTATTTTCCTTTCAATTCTCTCCTTTGCATCCAAAATCAGGTCCTTCCACTCCCTCTCTGGAATCATGGGGGGATGCTCATACTTTGCGTTCTTCTCTAAATGTGTCCTGTATTGGTCCCTCACATACTTCAGATACGTGCCAGCTTTTTCCAGGAGCTTAGTCTTGTCGAATGTGTCATTTCCAAACAACCCTACCATACGGTTTGTGAGTTCATCTTTTAACTTTTTTTCTTGGTCATTCCACCTTAAAAGCAAAAACAAACCTGTTAGATTTAGAAAGAAACTAAAGCTACCTTTGATATAGTTCAAGAAATGGATAAAAGGAAAACTATTCTAGCAATGATATGAAATCAAAATAGTGGATAAGGGTTAGTTCACGTATGATGTTCCACCTTTTACGTATGGTGGGCCCAAATATCTACAATGAAATGTCATTAAGATTTTTATAAAAAATATCATTTCCTGCAAAAAAAAATGGGATCATTAGTCCAAAATGAGTGATCAGTAAGTAAATTACAATTAGACTATATATAATAATATTTTTAAAGTACCTGGAACCTTCTGTATCTTCAAGGGAATCATTTATTCATCGCTCACCAAAAATGTGGCCTGCAACGTTCCCGTACTAGCAATATGGGAAGATCCAGGAAATGATGGTATGTTATCAGTAGTACTCACCTCTGGTGCATCCTCATGTGCATCTCCTACCACAGTAAATGAATCCACTATGAAATGCCTCCAAGAAAGAACACTTCAAGGGTAATAAACACACAACGAAAGAGAGAGAAAAAGAGGGATCTACCACCAGTGGGAGGGTCAACACGAGCCGATGCAACAGATGATGTCTGCATGCTACGTGTTGCCGACATTGCAGTCAGCAATACAGTTGGGCTCGAACTCAAACCCATGTCAGCACCTGAAGAGTAATACATTAAATATGTAAAACATTAAAAAAGCAAGTTCACAAGTCCAAAGGAGTGGTTTTAATATATAGAACATGGTCATCACCTGAACTACTCGCAATACCCTAATCATTGCCACCAGGATGATGAGGCCCTATAAATTTCTGTAAAAACAACACATACATATTTTAGTTAATGACATAAAAGAGATGAAAATATAAACCATTATTGAAATTTTGTTATGATTAAAGCTTTCATTACTGCTTACTTGCAAGTTTTCCATTGTCGTCAACAATAGTTGCACCCTCTTTGTTATCTCATCAGTCTGAGGACTTATGGTTGCCAAATCAAGAATCTCTTGCCTAATTTTTATAATATTCTTATGTACAAATTGCATAGGGTTTGCGGTAAGTTCGATGTCATCAGCGCATAACACTGTCGACTGCCCCACATCCCTATGGAGTTGTTGAGGTACTGCAGGTTCCTTTCCCTTATCCCGAACATCTATCTATGACAAGAATATAATTAACACTATCAAAATTACTTCAAAACACTCAAGAAAAGATCATAATGTAACAGTTTGATTCTATCTAATTTGTACAATTACAATGAGGTTTACCTGCTCCGTAGAAGTGTCGGGACCTACACCCCTATCTGTGCTATGTGGTGGATCCATGTGGCCCTGTGACAAAGAAAAAATATAAAAATGTTAGCGAAATGAAACCAATAGACTTAGCAAAAAAACTTAATAATACAATGGTTTATTGGATTCATTAATTGGAAGTTGGCTTAAATGGTATATATATAGTACGTACCACCCCCATGATAGTAACTTTGTTTGTATCTATATGATTCAAATTGTAATCGATTAGCAGCTCTTCCCCTACACTTATTGATTTTATCGCACATACAAACACACAATTTCCCTCACATGCCTCAAATATGCAATTGGGTTGCTTATTAGTTGACCCAGGTCGTGTACTATTTATAAAACCTGCAATATTCCCTGTTGCTTTTGGCCTTCCATCAATGTATACAGCCACTTGTTTACTTTGATCATTATCTTTTTGTTGTATATAATTGGCTGACAGTGCATACCTACGCATACTTTTTTTATATCGAACAATCTGCATCCAATCATTATAATTGTAACAAGGTCCAACAAACTCCATCAATTCAGCAACTTTGTTGTAACAGACCTTTATGTTGTCCATGGAAAATAGGCCCAAACCATGTAACGATGAAGGTGCTATGCGATATATCCTCTCATTAACACAAAAATCAGTGTTTATTGGAGGAAGTTCCTTGGGTACACATTGTTTCAGTAGATGTTTGTACCTCAAGGGCACCTCAATGTCACCTTTGGTCTCATCATCATAAGAACATGACCCCCCTTGAGCAAGAAAAAATTCCATGCGTTTATTGAATTTTCTTCTAATCTTTTGACCTCTAGTTGATCTCCCTATTTGAGATCTACTACATGTCTCACTTTCCTCTTCTATTCCTGCATTTCCCTCACTCGAGGAAGACACATCTGACAAATACCTATTTGGTGATACCTATGCACCATCAAATGAGAGAGTTAGTTGGTAATGAGAGATATTTTCCAAATGAGGGTAATATTAATGAATAAGTCGGCCATAAAGTTGACGTTGAGATTAAAATTTGAGTAAGTCCAACTGGGGCCTCAAGTGTTAATAACTGTATTAGATTTGCTGCTAATGTTGATGTTTGAAAAACTGAGGAAGTTTATTTTTCTTGTAATTTTTAAAAAATATATTATTTCTATAAGGTGTATTAACTTATACCTATCGATCCATGAGACTATGCAGGATCCTCATCAAAGGGGTTCAGGTTCCTGCACCAACAATTGAGCATCATAAGCATTACATTTGTAATTTGATAAACAATAAATATTGCAGTATCATAAGCATCATAAGCATCACATATGTATCATCATATATGTAATTGAGCATCATAAGAATCACATATGTATCATCATAAACATGTAATCCATCACATACGTATCATAAATCACCATCCATCACATAGCTAATAAGTAGTCCACATTCCATAAATAAACACAAAGTTCAAAAAATGTCACATGTATCATCATAAGCATGTAATCCATCACATATGTATTTTAAATCACCATCTATCACATAGCTAGAGGTGCATCATGAATTAATTAAGTAATGGCATTAGAATTTAAAACATATGAATTAATTATGTAACCATATAAGTCAAATCAATTTCTATCAAGATATCAATATTAAATAGATAATATAATAATCGCATCTCATACATTTCATTCATGTCATTGATCTTCTTCTTCATCCAACTCATCATCATCATCATCATCATCATCATCATCATCATCATCATCATCATCATCATCATCATCATCATCATCATCATCATCATCCTCGTCGTCGTTGTTGTCATCCTCGTCATCGTCGTCATCATCGTCATTGTGTTCGTCATTGTCATCGTCATCACCATCACCGACACCATCACCATCACCATCACCATCATCAGCAGCAGTAGCACCATCATCATCATCAACTTCTTCTTCGTGTACATTTTTGTCAGGAACATCATCGAGTAACTATCGATCGTGATCATCTATATCATCTTCTACTTCTTCGGTATCTTCTTCTTCCATCACATTATACATTATCGGCCTTCCTCTTGGATCATGTCTAACAACAAATGACCAACCCGGTTTATGTGGAACCTCCGAGTAAAATACCTGCTCACATTGACTTGGAAGAACATAGGGCTCATCCCCAACTCATTCAAATGACCTTGTATTAACCATTGTAAATCCATTATCATGTTCGATAACAGTTCTATCAGGATCATTTATATTCAGTCGTAGCCTATACCATTTGATGACGAACAAAACTAATTTGAAGGAATTAAAGTCACACTCAAGTATATCATCCAAAATGCCATAGTATCGATTTTGAGACACTTGAGGATGTATGTCGTTTCTAGACGAAATATTGGTCACCTCAAAGACTGCAGTTATCCCAGAATCACAAGTTTTCTTCGTGTCATCCAACTGTTTGATGCGAAATTTATGACCATTGCAACACATAGCCTTGTGGTGTTTGACCTGCAATATGTCTAACATATTAAAATTATTGCATCATGAGTTGATAAACATACAGGTGATTAATAAAATTATATGTACCTGTTGATCTCTTAAACCATATGCTAAATCAATTTCCCTTTGTGTAACATTGGAATCTCCATTACGATGAGCTTCTTTAACCAATGAAGCGACACCATCCCATGTTAATGTGCGACCAGAATGTTGACATCGTTCAATCCACACAGTCATCCAATCAAGATTGTTTGCAATATACAAATGTAGCGCATCCCACTCCCGACCAACTGTACAAATAATTAATAGACCACTTACAATTGATTTATTTAGAAGATGAAGAATTAATTTACTACAATAGCATCTTATAATTACCTCTCACTTTCTTCAATCTACCTTTCCCCATCAAGTGCTCCCCTTCGAATTTATTAATGGGGTTGGGATCCCAAATGCGATCTACGTGGATTTTTGCTGCAAACTTAGGAAGATATTCAGTAATGTACACCATAGTTTGGTATACCATATATCCCTCCACCATAGAACCCTTAGGATGTGCTCTTTGTCGAACCAAAGCCTTCAAAAATTTCAAGTGCCTCTCAACCATCCACATTGACCTAGTGTGTACAGGTACACACAATTTGATCTCCTCAACTTGGTGTATGAGGTAGTGTTCTTGTGCATTGAAAAAAGTTGAAGGTAGACACTTTTGCATTTCACACATTAGATGAGGGATTTTTCTCTTCCAATATTTTATATCTTCCTTGTGGATTTCTTTAGATGACAACCACCTAATTAAAGAGATTGAAGACGCAAAAATATATAAACGAGACTTTACAAAATAATATACAAATATATTGCATAACAAGTAAAACAAATGGCAAATATAATATATATACAACAAATTGAACAAACATCACTACTTACCTCATGCATTTTCCAAGATCATATATGACTTGCTTGATATTATTGTCGAAGTGGTCTGGGAGAGATAGAGGTAGAACGTACTGCAACAATTATAAAATGATCTTTTCATTGTTTTCTAACATAATACAATGAAATGTACATGCGTAGTATACAAATATATAGTAAATACACAAGAACGCGAATTACCTTAATGAAGGTATGCCAGTCATGCGTTTTCATCCCTGACCCAAATTCACTCTTCTTTGATATGAGATTGTTTATGTTCGCAGCAAATCCTGTAAGAAATCAAATTTTTCATATGACTTCTTTTATATAATTGCTTTGCTGCTCCGTTAATAACCAAGGAAGGGCACTTATATTAATCTGATCTCCATTGCTATTTGATTGAATGACATTTTTCATTGCATGATTGGATTCCACAATGTCACTACAAATTTTGACAATTTTTTCTTTGTCACGCCTTCCATCCAATTTTTTCCATAATGTCTCTGTTATATTCTTTCCAATATGCATTGTATCAAACAAATGCACAATTTGTAGCTGCTCATAGTAAGGCAACCTACTGAATTGTCTGGGATAACTTTTTAGTCCCTTTGGAAGGTGGTCATCCATGCCTTGACAACCTTCAGTATCATCAATTACATCATCAGTAAACAAAACACAATAGAAAAATTCAAATTCCAAACATAAACCATTAGATGGAATGACATTACCTTGACGATTAATTCTATTATATTCCAACTTCCATAAATGAGGAGTCATTCTTCATGGCTTTGATGTAGTCTCTTCTTTCCCATTGAAAAGATGTTTTTCAGTATTCCGGTACTTATGATTTTTGTGAAGGAAGTGCCTATACTCATCAAACACCTGCTTTCCTAAACTTTTTGAATGACGGGATTTCATCTTTGGACCACAAACTGGACATGCAAATTTTCCCTTTGTTTGAAGACCTACAAGATAATGTATAATTCTATTAAATCTATTAATTTTTATAATTATAATTATCATGCGCAACTTGAACACTATAACGTACCACAAAAATGTGTTAGCCCTGGGGCATCATGTATTGTCCATACAAGCATTGCATGGAATTGAAATTGTCTTTGTCCTATTGGTCTAGAGATGTCATACATGGTCACACCATTCCATAACTCTAGCAACTCATCGATAAGAGGCTCAATATATACATTCATATCTTTAACTTGGTACTTGCCTAGTGGAATGAACAAAAACATTACATAATTATTATGACCATTTTACTGCAATATTTATAATTAAATGTAGATGACTATTAAATGATAAAATACCTGGAACAATCATTGCCAACATTATGTGCTCCCTCTTTATTGACATCCATGGAAGAATATTATTGTTGATAACAAAAATAGGCCACACCGAGTAAACAGATCTCAACTCTCCAAATGGATTGACACCGTCCGATGCCAATGAAAGCCTGAGATTACGAGGTTCTTCTTTAAAGTGTGGCCACTTTTCCACTATGTCCATAAATGTTGAATTATCTACAGGCATTCGAATAATGTCATCTCGACTTCTATTGCGTGCATGGTAATCCATAAATTGTGCCAAGCTAGTGCACCTGAATAATCATTGCATCCGTGGAATAATGAGAATATAACGAAGAACCTTGCGAGGCACCTTTTTTGTTATTTGATCTGTTCGATATCTACTGATATGACATTCAGGGCATTCTGTTCCAAATTCATATTGTTTATGATATATAATATGATCATTGGACAAGCATCTATTGTTTGATACTCAATTCCAATACCTTTCATAATGGCAGATAATTCTCGGTATGAGCGAGGTAGAATATTTGATGGTGGTAAGAAAAACTCACCTATCAATCTACAGCTAAAAAAAAAGTTTGAGGTGTTAATATAAAGAATATTAATGGTACATGATTCACCATTTATTAACTGTAATGACATGTATGACACACCTTAACATACGAGAGATTGTTATGTTGGATAAACCATTCATAACCTTCAAGTTCACCAACAACAATACAACAGAGAGAAGAGTTATTTGGGAGCCTTTGTAAAGGGGCTCATATGCCTTCTCAAGAAGAGGTAAATCATGAACATCAAGGTCATTCTGATCATCATGATCAGATGTGCCAGTACTAAATGTGTCATGGATCAATGTATTTGTACCATCATCTTCAATTGTGTTTTCTGGTGCATGATCGTCATCTTCCATGGGATCATTATCTTCAGCTTCGATATTCACACCTCCATGTTCCTCCACTTCCAAAACCATATTCTCAGGGTTTTGTTGATCCATACCATGTGCTCTAGGGTGCTCTACCTATATAAAATTGATATACATAAATAAACCGTGATCATGATCTCATTATCAAGTGATTTCTTATGTATATAAATTGTTAAAACGATATAATGAACAACTTACCAGTGGATGATAATCATGTCCCCCTTCAATGTGACCATGTTGCCTACAATGTTTCTTAGTTGTTTTGATTAGAAGTCTTCTAGTCTTTAAGCCCTTACAAATTTTGCAGGGACAATAACATTTCCCATCACCTTTTCTTTTCAAGTTAGACCATAATCTAGCAATTGTCTCCTTATTTTGTTCTTCGCTGATATTATCTGACATGGTGTTTCTTCACAGGCAAAGATATCAGGCTATGGAAACTTTAGTGCAAAAGCTTCACAAAAATTGCAAATCGAACCAAAACCATTGAACTTAATAGAGAACGTATTTAATGTAGCTGATTGTGTGAATTTCTGAGCATTGTGTCTGCAAATTCTTACAAAAAGTTTGCCTGTTGCAGACTTTCTGAGAGACATTTTTGAGTATTCTAAGCAAAGCATTTATTTAAACATACACTTATTCATCCACATTGCAGGGATAACAATACAAGGCTCACATATTGGTCTAAGAGGATGCCATGGTCTCACAAAGTAACCAAGAACCATATGAAATGATGGTCGTCTTGAATCCACACACAACTAGGGAGGATCCATACGATTATGTATGACTTCCCCCTTGTTTGTTTAATGGGATTAGCCAGCTCCAAGACATAGCCGTCAATAATCACTAAGAATGTACAAGTGGATCACAGCTACCCATACAACAAACACTTACCCCTATCCTCAAATTTTCCCAATGTTTGATTCCTTATATACACTCATCCAAGGTTATTTATGTCGATCTTGGTGAGGAATCACATCACAACAAAGAAGGCAACATTTAAAAATAGCAAGAGTTTCACTAAACTACCAAAGATCATAAATATTGAAAGAAAGAAAAAATAGTAACAATAATAAGTCAAATAAATGTGTTCAATTTCAATAGCAAATCAAGCATAGACACAATAACTACACAATAGAGAAAACTCACAATAGTGATTAAACTAATTCAAACAAGATTAAATAAAATTGTTGACCCATGCAACAAAAATGAGAGATCATCAATAATTGAAGGAAACTTCACAATCCTTTAAAGTGCACATTACATAACTATATGACTAGAAATTGTGGCTAAATAGAGTGAAGATTCATCATGACTCCAATAATAGTCCCTCATGTGTGCATTTGTGGCATGATCACAAAAAATCCCACACGCCATGGCCATGTACCTAATGGAGAAGACATGCCTAGGCTACATGCCCAAAAAACATGACTATAATAATAGTCCCTCATGCATGCATTTGTGGCCTGCACACTACAAATCCTAACATATCATGGCAATACGCCTCATATAGAAGACACACCTAGGGCCACATTGCACATAGCAACGTGCCTCACAAAGATGACATGCATAGGGCACATGCCACATAGCAATGTGTCTTATGGAAAAATGTGCATACATGTCACACACCAAAGCTATATGTATACATCATGAGGCACATTCAAATGTTATAAAACACAACCTATTGTATCTAACATGAGTTCCTCTCTACATGTGTGCAAATCTTCCAACACTAATCGCCACTAAGAAGGAATAATATAAAATGCATCTTCAAATATTTGTGTGTGTGTGGAATTGTGTCTTTGAACCCAAATCGCTACCATCAACAACATGTAACCATCACCTACACTATATCAAAACATAAGTATGGTGTGACACCATATCTATTTGCATAATGTCAAAACACATGCAAACATGAAAATCATCATAGCATGACAAAAATCAATCTCCACATGTTGGAACAAAGATATAAATAAGATAATAGGGTAAGAGGAAACCTGTACCAAGAACCACATACCAACTATCGGCAATGCCATCAAGATAAATGTAGGATAGGATACCACTATGAGCCATCCAATGGTCCATTCTATGAGGAGAACTAGGGGATACTATCTTTGAAAGGTGTGGTCAATAGAGATAATCCCTACTAATGCCACAATATGTCACCATAGCTTCTTGAGTTTTCCATTCTTCTACTTAACACCACATTTATTGAGTTCCTCAATAGCGAGGTTGGTTCTCAATAGGATGCACAAACATGTAAACACACAAGCATGGTTTCATCATACTTGTACAACAATACAAATTCATTTTTCTAGTTAACTACTTAGTGTAAAAATAACTCCATTACATAACATAGGGCAATAATCACCATAAGTTTTCAAATAAACTGCCCAAACATCAATTGGAGTTACCCTTTCTAAGGTACAAACATAATTTATTTATAACTTCAAAATTAAAATAATCACAATACATCCAAATAAGTTCAATAGTGCATGGAAATAGACAACATGATCCATAATTAAACCCATAAATTACCCTAATTGGATATGCTAATAAAATGGTGTCTCAAATAATAGAGATTATGTTGGACCTATAATAGATATCTGGACTTTGTTTCATCATACACAAGCATGGTTTCATCATACTTGTATCCAAATACACCATCCATAGATAGGTACTCAGTACCAAAATCTCATGGGTACCCTTTTAGCTGAATTTACCCTATATTTAGGTGAATCTACCCTTGTATCATTCCTTGATCTAGTATGTCATTCCACCAATAATTTTTCCATATTCTTGGGAGAATACACTATCCCTTAGGTGAATATGCCATACCATTAAAAGAATCCTCCTTGTCATCATCCTAAGTCCTCTTTTTGTTAAGTCTTATCCCTTCATCTTTAGGAAAATCCACCTATCCTTATGTGAATCTACTTTCTCTTAGGTGAATCTATTTCACATAAATCATTTATCTTATCCATCTTTCTTACGCAAATGGTGAATTTTTCCTATCCTTAGATGACTACACTCCCATTTAGGTGAATCTATCTAGTTTTAGTCTCCTTCCATTATTTTGTCCAAATTTGTATCCTCTAGTTTACATGAATCTACTTGTTCTTAGGAAAATCAACCCTATCATTCTAAGGAAAATTCACCTTGTCATCATCCTTAATCATCTACCTTTCAAGTGTATAGTCCATCCATCCTTGGGAGAATCTAACATATTATTGGGAAAATCCACTCCCTCTTAGGTGAATCCACCTTTTCCACCTTCTCATTAATCTATTATTTGTTCTAAGAAGGACACAAAAGTGGATAGAAAACAATAGAGGAGATAGTACTCAAACAAGTACTAAGGAATTGCATTAGTGACATGTCACAAATGTGAGTTATACATGTTCCAAATTGATTGATTCTCATGAAGGAACTAAGTTATCTACAATAAATAGCCACCCAAGAAACCCATTTGCTTTAGGCAAACTATCTTCTTAGTAGTAGCTTAATTCTTGAGACACTTGATTTAGATATGATCTTGTAAATGGTGTTAAAAAGTGTAATTAGTCACCAACCAACCACACTCTTCATTTGTATATTTAAGAATTAGTTTGGTCAAACCTTGATTGTAACAAGCATAACCAAATCCTTCATGATAAAGTTAACAACAAATATATTATTGCATCACCAAATCTTTGAGGTGGGTGTGTTCAACAAATATATTATTGTGTGAATTGCTTTTGTCCAAAATGTAGGAACTTGATCTACATATCCATGAAGGCATGATTAGGTCTCTATACAACACTGTTTTGTTGATGCATATATGTAGTGGTTAGTTGTTTTCTTTTAGTTGTGGATAAACCATTTTGAGTGAATTTCTCATTTACTTGAGCATTTTGCATTTAGAGAACAACTGGATGACCATTAAACAAGGGGTTTAAACTCTTTGAACTTCACAAATGCTTGAGCTTTTCTTGTCAAGCAATGTACCCACATCTTAAAGACATGAAATTATGAAAGATGATAGTCCCAAATCTGCAAATGACTGTCACAACATAGTGAATAAGGGAAATCCATAGATACATTAATGAGTAGCCCTAGATCAATACAAAGAGAGCACATGCATGCTAAGGGAGCATTGAACAAGCCTTTTTCAGGATAATATAATGGTAGTAAAAGAAATCAATAAAGAGCATAAGTTCATCAAGAACAATTCTTAGCCACAAAGATCTAAGGTAATCATAGAGAAGCTGATAATAAGTGAGTTCAAGAAGACACACTCAAGCCTTCATCACATTCCATAAAAAGAAAATCATTATTCCATATAATTGGAAGGAAATGATATATTGCAAAGATTACTATGAAGGTCTAAAATAGTAAAAGAGATGAGACTAATCTTTTATTTCTACTGACAACAGTGAATTGGTTGAGATATACTCATAGACAAAGTCAATGACATGTATGAGAACAACCTCAATAAAGGTAAAAAGGACAATAAATAGTAGTGATAGATGACAATGCATTGAATGTGACAAGAAAAAGACAATGGAAGCCATGGAGAAATCACTATCAAAACAAACCCATTAAATAAAACTATGTTGGTGCAGCTTGAGAAGCACAGTAGAACAATGAAAAAAGAACACTACTTGGTCCTTGAAAAGCATGTAGTCGCAATGATTGAAAACCACAATGACAACATAGAGGGCATGAATGTTTGGAGTATTTCCATTCTTAAGAATCTCATGATAGTCCATTATTAGGATAGGTGAAGTGCACTATGAAAGTGTCTTAAAAAGCTAATATAGCCATAAGTGATAGTGCCAATGCTTTGAGTTCAAATCCTCATGAAATACAGTCATGTTTATCTCAATGCAACATTTGCCAACATCCTCCCTGCGTATAGGAGCTTTGGAACAAGGTATGGACATCCATCAAAGCATAATCGAAGGGGATTTGGTTTAAGTAGGGTAGAACTCTCTAAATTCTTACTGATTGGTCTGAGAGTACTGGTACGCAGTTCTCTAATGCTTGCAGAAGCTGTTCTCATTCAGAACATTGTCCTTGATAAAGGAAGCAAAATGTTCAGATATATTTTAAGTGTAGTGACCCTTAGCTGTATGGAAACGTTGGACGCCAGGATAGAAAATCTCAAATTCTGGGGTCTCTCGGCCGAGGAAATCTGGCGAGTATTTAGGATTGCTCCTATAGTCTTAAGTTTCTCCAAGGAAAATATTGGTGAGAAGATGAAATTTGTAGTTAATCATTTGGAGGTCCCTGCAAATTCTATATTGAAGCATCCTAAGTTGTTGCAAAACAGTTTAGAATGGTCTATGAGGCCCAGGTTTTTGGTTTGGCAGAAAATCGAGTCCACTACTGGCCACGATCTTTCTATTCTCAAGGTATTGATGATGACAAAGGGAAGGTTTATCAAGATTATAGAAGGGCATCCTGACTCCGAAACCCTGTGGACAATTTATGAAAATGTCATTTCTGATGCACCCAATGGTACAAAGAGATCAAGTAGTTTGAGACTATGAAAGTCAGGACTCCAAAACCACAACAAACCTGTTATCTAGTCTTTGGCAGAAGCCGGCCAGGCCTTCCCCATCTAGGTATTGGTTGTGAGCATTTTACTTTCATGGAGGCACCCTTCTCAACGACAGGAGTGACAATGTTATCTCCTCTGCCATTTTTCTTTGTGTAATAACTCTTCAAGCGAGGTATGCATGGCAATTATTAAATGCTAAAATGAGCTAAAAAAAAAATCGCAAAATGGGGTAGCATACACACGGCATGTGAACCGTATGATGGAATACCTCAAAGAGATGTCATTTCATGGTTTTAAGATCGTAGGATATGCACAAAATGGATTAACTCGCAAAAAAAACCAGTTGCTTTGATTGCAAAACAAACCTTACCTTGCTTGTGCAGAGATCGCTCCGACGGGGGGGGGGGGGGGGGGGGGGGCAGGGAGGCAAGACGGTCTTGCTTCGGTTTGCTTTGAAAATGAAAATGCGTTGTGTTTTTCTTTTTTAATAAAATGCCCGAGGTCGTCGAAATTCCGACGAACACGGACATTTTTTTTTAAAAAAATCAAATTTTCACACAATGCTCCTTATCTGTCGGAAACCTCCGTCGGAATTTGACCCCAAATGTATTATTGTAAATTAAGCTGCATGATATTAGAAATATATTTTTATTTTAAAAATAAATTAGATTAATTGTATTTATTATTTTCTAAAGTTATAATTAAATAAATGAATAAAAAGGATTAATTAGAATTAAAATATTGTTTTAATTCTTTATTTAGAAATTAATTAATGTGCATGAGAAAAGAAAAGAAAGAATAATGTTTTTTAATTATTGCATGTGATAAATTTAGAAAATAAAATAAAAATTACTATTATTCTAAATTTAGGTTTTTTGTGAAAAAGCTATTGAACCTGGAATTTTAGTTTAAATAGGGGTTAGGTTTTTATTTTAGTTACACAGGGACAGGTCAATAATTTTAGGCGAAGAAATTTATTGGAAGGATTAGGGCTCTTCTACAGATTTCTTCCAAGAAAGCTATACCAGGTTGGATGATTTCTTAGTTGTGTGTTTTATTAAAAATATTTCTATTTTTCTCTGCTTGATGTGTGTGTAAAATAATTGTCAAATCCAAAACCCTCTTCTGGTGAATTCGAGTTTTGTTTTAAAATCCATGCCTGATGTGTATTTCTAATTTATGGGAAGTGTGTAATTTTGAGAAAATTAAGAGAAATTATTATAGAAAATTTGTCAGATTTTAGGATGCATGGAAATTTGCAAGGTTTGTGAGAAAGGGTATTTACCTGAGAAACGGTTTTAATTACCTTAAGAAAATAAATTTAATTACACATTAAATTTATTTGGGTTAATTAAATTTAAAAATATTGTTTTTTTTATTGTTTTACTTAAATTCTGTGATAATGGAATTATTGGGAAAATATTGTTTTTTTATTATTTTACTTAAATTATGTGAAAAGGGAATTATTGGAAAAATATTGTTTTTAATTATTACTATTAAAATTTTATTAAAAATATATATATATATATATATAAATAATAATTAAAAAATTTTAAAAAAAATGCTACCTACGGTAGCATCCGCTACTGGCAGTAGTACACAGTACTACCGACGGTAGCTTAGGCTACCGTGATAAGGGGCTTTACAAATTTTTTAAAGTGGTTTTATTTTTTTTTTAAATTAACTTCTAAACCCTGTGCATACTGCGGTATGACTGTTTCGGGTTTCGTACCCAGGGGTTAGATATATTAAATTTATTATGTGTTTTATTATATATGTATATAAATAAATATATGTATATTCATATATGTGTTTATATATATATATATATATATATATATATATATATATATATATATATATATATATATATATATATATATATATATATATATATATATATATATATATATATATGTTTTTCTTTTGGTAGTTATTATAATATTTTAAATGTTATTTTAAATATTATTTAATTACAGTTTGGAATGTTAATTTCTATGAATATGTTGAAAATACATTAGGAGAATTATTTGTATTTTAAATCTTTTTGGACAAATGACAATGTGGATGTTTTTGGTATTAAATAGTTGTAAATTCTTGTTATCTGGAAATTCGTAAATTGCATGTTATTTATGCTTTTGGCTGTTTTTAAGGAAAGATTGCCTGTAATAGGATCTTGTGTATATTGTGTTCTCAGTCAAGCTTTATTCCATTGCAATTTTGGTTAAATTGTCATTGCGTCCTATGTTATTATTTCTCCTAGACCAAGTGTTGTTGTATAACCTATTTGATATGAGCCATTGTGTGTTTTTGTCCAAATGGTCAATCTTGGGTTGGTATTTGTGTATCCTTCACCTATGCTTGTCAGGATTGTTTATGGTTGCCTATTTTGCCATAGAGTTCTTGTAGAGAGAAACATTTCCTGTTAGTGTCCTAGGAGAGAGAGTGGCTTTCGAGCGGGGGCCATGCCCGAAGTGGATGACAGGATAACCCATCGAAAGTTAGTTAAAAAGTGATAACCTAATAATTTATTAGGGGGTGGGTAGATTAAATATTAATTAAGATAAATGTACCTTGTGCATAGGTGAGTGCTTGTACAAGGCTCATAATGTTACGAGAAGGCCTGGAATGGAAAACTTACCACCTTGTCTTCACGAAAGGATTGGTAGGGTCCGCATGAGACTTAGTTGGAACTGGAGGCTCGGGAGAGGTTACCAGGAGAAACCCAAGTATGGGGGCCGGGACCTATGGAGGTTGTACCATGGTAACCATCAAGCTATGCGATGACTCTCTCTTCTTAGAGTCACTAGTGTTTTGTGAGTTGTGTTACATGGATGGTTGCAGAGTCTTGTAGTCCTTTTTTACTTGTCTTACTTTGCTTGCTTGAGGGTTTTCTACTATCTCCTAGCATGGTGGGGTGGTTCCATTTCGGGATCACATGGTCGGGTGGTAGTGCCACTTCCCATCAGATGTTCTGGATTGTATCTTCAGGTGAGGAAAGGCTTCGCTGGTGTTTCTTGGATCATGGTTTGTGTACCAGCTCTTGTTCGAGATCATTGTTCAGTTGAGACCTTGTGGTCATTGTATCAGACTTTTATGTAACCTTGATATTGTATCTTTGTAACCAGTGGGATTATTGGAAGCCATGTATTTATGGCTATTGTAATATTGTTATGTCAGTGAAATGAATGTTATTGTTTTGATCTTATGTTTAAATGGTTTATGGAAATTGGATACATTGGAATACTTTTATTTCTTTATTATGAAATTTGGATGTATGTGTAGTTTTAAACTTAAGTATTCAATTTATCTAATTAAATGGATTAACTGTGGTGTTAATATAATCTACGAAATTAATCTTCGTTGGTTACCCTTAGGAAAACATATGATAGACTTTCATTGTGTTGTTAAACGTGCAATGGTTTTAGTTAGTGCACTTAGTCTTTAACAAAAATAAATAAATTATTTTACCCTTTTGTTGCCTAGTTGTGTTGTTTTCCTTTAGGGTTCCTGGCGGGGCATTACATCATATCCAACTCTTTCACATATTGGACATTTCTTTTGAGGTCTAGATGAATTACCAGATTTGGGAGGCCCACTAGACTGCTTCATAGGATTCTTGCCTTTATGTCATGTGGTCATTGCATGATCATCTTGATCATGTTCTTGGCTTATAGACTCTTCTTTTTGGAAAAGATTCACCAACTCCTCAAAAGAGGGTGTTGTCTTAGTGACATTCAAATTCGTCACAAAGACTATATCTGGGAGGCAGTTCTTGTAGAACAATAGATACCAAAAAGGCATCCTTAGTCTTTTCTCCCAATGCTTGTAAGGATGCTCTCAACTCTGCAATCCTTTTGAGAAAGGATTCTAACTATTCTCCATTCTTCATCTTCAGGCTATGTAGATGACTCTGCAAATTTAGGATCTAATTCTGATTCTTTGCCTCATGCACCGTCTTGAGCTTGTCCCATGCATATTTAGTTGTGGACGAGTCTCAAATGAAAGATTGAACATCATTGGACACGGTAAACAAAATAATCAATTTAGCCTTTCTATCAGCTTGATCATTTTTTGTTGTTCATCAACATTTTTCTTGTGGCACGTTGTGGTACTGCTCACCACATCCCAAACTTCTTCAAAATCGAGTTGAGTTTTGAGTTTGGTCTTCTACGCAGAATTGTTATTCCCATGCAACAATTGGAAATCTGGAAGAAGAAATTTTGGAGAACTACTTGCCATTTTGTTAGCAAAATAAGATGATATCCTTCCCTATTTCTTTTTCTCTCAGATCAATATTGCTTTATAAAAAAGAGGATAATATAACACCTTAAAAATATAACTGAGTTGAGATGACTTGAATAGAAACCTTAGAAGAATTCATTTTCAAGTAGTCTAATTTTGACCTAAAAATTCCTCATCTATGAGATTTACTTTACAATTACAAATGTGCAGTAAACTACAATCACTATAGATTTCATAAATGAGGCCTCCTAAATATAGCAATACACATGCCCAGGTTTCATGAAAAACCTTAAAAAAAATGATAGCTAATCCCAGCCAAATTTGAGTACAACTAAAAAAAATAAAATAAGTGGACTTATTTGACTGCATGTATTGAAAAACATTGATCGCAAACCACCATCAACCAGATGATGCACAAGAAATCTCAATCACTCCACACGAGCAATGAAATGGGCTACTTCCATGATCAATTGATGTAGACCACTCGTTCCCTTTGCCATAATGCTAATAAAAACTTTGTATGGATCGGTGCCCATACACTCCACAAGCGCCTGTTAGATCAGGATGATATATGAGTCCGATCCAACCTATGCGGGCAAAGGGTTGAATCATCCTGTACCTCCGCCATTCCAAAGTGAAATAACTCGACAATAAACAAAAATCAAGAAAATTTCTTCATACAAAACACGCGGGCAAGAACTAATAAAAAACTGATCAAAACTAGATAAAACTAGTCAAAAATGGATTCGATCTATCCAACACTCACACAAACCAATAGACACAAATAACTGATCAATGATCAACTCCAATTCTGTCCATTGACAAAAAAAGTTACTCATCTACAAGATCCTCTTCCCAGATGGCCGCTTCAATGGCTACAACATCCACACAAATATCAGAGACCTTGCAGACAATATCAATGAGTTGGCAAAGGAGTGAGTGCCCGATCAAAGTTGAACCATGGCCAAATATGACCTTTCAAACTTCAAGTTCAATTCGATTCAAGAAGTCAAGCTTGGTCTCCTGCGAGATGATGATACACTACAATGCATGGGTTGAAGAGATCGGAAGGTAAAGTAGAAACGGTAACATCTAGCCAGTCTTTACGATGCACCAGCATTCTATGCATACAATACATGTTATACATACATTACTTGTTATACATACATATAATATAACTGTATGACAAAATCTACCACATCCTATACATACAATACATATTACCCATACATTACACACACACACACAATATATATATATATATATATATATAAAACTGCATCCTACATACCAATGCATCGTAAGATCTGGATAGACATTGCCCACACAGACTACACTGATGTGAGAAACCTATAAATCTGCTACTAATTGAGGCTTTAACCTCGAGACTCCAATACTTAGTAACATACTTCAACTTCGATGAAAAGATATAAATAACAATCACTTCGTAATTATGTCGAAATTGGAGAGTTTCTAAGAGAGCTTCTGAGAAATAAGCGTGTAGGAGCAAATGCAAAAAGTAATAAGGGGGGTAGAAAATGGTGAGGAGTACTAGGTCATCCAAAAATGTTTCTGATAGAAGCACACCATCCGTAATAAGGTCCACTTTTATGAAGTCTACTCCTATGCCCAATCCCTAAAGCCACTCTAAAGAATCTACAGACATATATGGCTCGGATACCATATTAGAAGATTGAATCCCAAAAGGTTATCTCCATATTGCATTAAGAGGGATATTTATACAAAAGAATGATATCAACCGTGTGCTTTATCTAGCACTTACGGGTTCAACAAATTATAAACAAACTAAACAAATATACTAAGTTTGCATACAAATAATAACAAACATAAAACAAACACTAAACAACCTATCTAAGTGAAAGCAATGATGGAATATCCAATACGATAAAGTGGCCACATTTGGTGTTGTGGCTTGCACTTGTGTATTTATATGATTGAAAGATTTATCATTGATCTTGATGAAGCTTTTGTTTTGTTTTCAAAACTTTTTGAATGATAGTTGAGTGTTGCTCTCATTCTTATCAAGCGGAACCATTGAAGAAGAGGATTTTGAAAATTGACTTTCTTGAAATTGATAGTTATGAAGAACTGTACGCAATTGTGTAAAAGATGAAAATTCAAAAAATAGAAGCTTATCCTAATATCTTTTTGCAAATAAGTAATGAAAATTCTTTGAATATCACCATCAAGCACAGGATAAGCAATTTGTGAATACAAATATTTATATTTACCAATGAAATCAGATACTTGTTTTTTTAACTTCTTACTTACAATGAATCAAACCAATCAAAGTAATTTGAGGGCCAATGTTATTTTGAAATTGTTGAATAAATGCATAACTAAATTGTAAAAAAGAAGTGATAGAATAATGAGACAAAGAGCAATACCATTGCAAAGTTTCATCTCTTAAAGTGCAAGTAAATATTTTTGCCATGAGTCTATGATCATGGAGAAATCGCTCCACAAGGTTTGAAATGTTTTCACATGAGTCAAGGGGTCACCTTTTTCATTATATAACTCCAATTGGGGAATTTCCACATTCTTAGGAGCAACCGCATGAACCACATCATCAGATAGTGTGCTAGCTACATCATATGCGAGGATATAGAACTTAGATTGAGTTAAAGAAGCCAATTGTTGTTGTGCATAAGGATGAGACACTTTGAGCTAGGTTATTGATTGTGGCTTCAGTGGATGAGTCAAAATTGGACATGTTGGATTGTGATGGAGGTGTAATATTAAGATCAGTGAGTGGAGGTTGAGAATAAGGAGGTGGAACATTATGGTATGTTGGTAAAGGAGAAGGTTGGGAAACAAATCTAGGTCTAATGGAAGGAGGTGTGTAGGAGTATTTTTAAATAGTATTTCCCCCATGTCTAACATTTATAGGATTAGCATTTTGTGTAGAGGTAGTCATGATAGAAGATGTATATGTAGACAAATTAGGAAAGGATGTAGGCATATGAATGGAATTCTCAACTTAATAGGATTAGAGTAACCAAAAGTTTTGGCACAAATTTTTATTGGCAGAACATTGGTATCAACAATATGAGCAATGTCACACAACACTTCCACACCAATTTGATCACTTTGAATCATTCTCTTCAACCCTTCAATAAAAAGGATTGCTTCACTATTTAGGTGTTCTTGACCCATCCATTGTTGAAGCTTTTCCAACTCATAGTCAAGCTTCCCCAATTGATCAATAGTAAACCTAGTTAATGAGTCATCCTCATCATAAGAAGTGTGAGGGAAATTGTTCTCCATAATGTTAGGTATGTCTTGTGTAGGTATTTATGATTCACCCAAGTTCCCATGGAATAGGTTATTCAATAAAGGCTTACACCCCTTAGTATTTAAACTTTGGGAAGCCATAAGTCTATAACTTCTTCTCAATGGGATTTTGGATGTAGGTGAAAGGGTAACAAAACTCATGCACAAAGAAGGAAAAGTTGTATGGATAGACTTGAGATCACAATACTTTTGATAACCCAAGCTATATAAATGATTAAACAATGCAATTTCCTTAGAGAATGATTGATTAACCAATGAAATAAGCATATAGATGCTTCTAAATCTTTAAAAAAAATTAGAATTAATGCTAGCACAACATCAAGTTCACCAAAAATGTGACGTTGGTGAAATTAGAGATCCACAAGTTACACTATGAATCCACTTATTTTCATACCTCGTAATAAAAGGGAGAGGAGAACCTAATAGATCCAACCTCAATTTTATTAAGAATAGGGTTGAATGCAAATTGGATTCTCTTCCCTTTTGATTAGTTGAAGATACAATTGAAATGATGTAATTTGAAAGCTAGATCTAGGTTAAATAATGGGAATTGGACATAAAATAATAGAAATAGCAAGGTATAGGTACAACATGCAAATGCAGAGCTAGATCTGATTAGAAGGGATTGAGAGGCATTGCAGGAGTGGGAGGAAAATATCAACCTATTCCTATAGTTATCAGATGTAGACAAACAAGAAACTTTTACAATTAGAATGTTTCTCAAAACATGTTCCCAAAATCTCGTCAGAAATTTACGGGATTGGGAGGCAATTATCACACCAGTCCTCCACTTTTAGCTCCTACAAAAGTCAAATGTGGTCGTCTTCGAATTGTTTGCCAGAAACTTCATCTATGACTCCTGAATTTATTGCTTGCACATAGAAAGAAGTGAAATGATATTGTTGATAGGGGTTTGCCTAGGTTGAACCTCGAGTTTGGAATTAACCCTTGAATTAAAATTAAAATTGAACTTGAAATATAATTGGCTGAATTGGAAAGCTTGCCTTTTGAGGGCAATGTTAAATCTGAATTGAAAAGATTGGATTGGAACTTGATACCTTGATGAATCTTTCTTTGAGGTCTTCATGCATAAGTTGATAATATTATGTAGAATGTCTTCATAATTTATTGATCATGGATTGTATCATGAATTCTTGAAATCTAAACTTAACCTCTCCTTCACTGCCTTGATGATGCTTGATTGCCTGCTCACTTGAATTTGGAGTTGAGCTTGCAAATAATTGAGAAATCTTGATAGCTTACAAAAAGAGGGGGTTAGGCTTGCTTTTATACCTAACTACACAAAATATGCTTCAAATTTAGGGGCAGGCCCAACATAGAGAATGTTTTTCCACCTCCTAAATGTGACCATTATAGGGTCCAAATTTGGGCCTCTTTTGGGAGGACCATGGCGCCCAAGGCGTCCTAATCCTGCCAATTAGGGCTCAAGTTTTATTAGTGTCTCACAAGGGCACAATATATGTAGATTTTATATGGGTGTAAGTAGAATCAAAGTAGAATCAAGGTACCAAAGGCTACAACATAGAAGTGACGCCTAGGTGAGGATGAAATTGTATAAGGATACAATTTACGATGCTACAACCAATTCTCACCCTCAAGCCATCACCATTGATACTATGTTGATGTTTGTTCTATAATGATTTTTTGTCTTCATGAACTCTCCAAGTAAAATATTCATGATCTACAGATTAAGAGGGACTTAAAATTGAAAATGTTCCTCATTCTTTTCTCCAAGACTCTTCCAATAAATGCACTATTATTTTCGAGTAATGAGTGTGAAGTTGGCCTCCATGTTTTCTAGACACACCACCCATCCTTCACAATTGGTGTTCTACTTGAGATTACTACCAGTGATGGAAATTGAAAATCATTTAAGTCTATTAAAAGTCATCGACAACAAGCGCTTTACACAAAAGCTCTAATACTTGCCATAAAAATTTTAGCAAACGACAACATATGGTCAATCAATGGGATCGAGTTGAATGTATAGAAAAAATTCTCATAATACGGCTACGTTATCATCATTAAATGCAGTTACCACCTTGGACAAAGTGTTTGCCACATCATTATCGTCTTAAGTGTATGAGATATTTTGAATTCTTTAAAGGATAATAAATATTTTTTGATTGTTTTGATTTACTTATTCAAATTCTATGCCATTGATACTCCACTTTAATTGCATTAATAATGATCAAGGAATTGCCTTCCATGTGCAAATTTGAAATCGATAATTTTTTAGCCATCATGACTACCAATAAAGCCACTTGGGCTTCGACATCATTGTTCATTCTTGGCTCGGTTTCTTAGCTCCCATCGCAATGATGTTACCTTTACAATCCCTTGCAACATATTCTACACCTAACAACTTCGTGTTGCCCGTCGATGCACCATCAAAATTCACTTACCCTTCCCTCATCCGGCTTGATCCACTCTACAAGTGTAGACTCCTTCGATTCCGAATTAACCTAAACATGCCCATTAACAAGCAATCCAACTTTTTAAATGAACCAATAGAAAGTGACGTATAATTTTTGAATTTTGAAATTATGTAAATTAATAAAATATATAGTTTTTAGTATATTTAATGTTTGTAATTTTTTTTAAAGATTAAAAAATATTAGAATATAGTATTTTATTAAATAAACACTAAAATTTAGTTGTTGATAAAATGTTGAAATTGAAGTTACATGGAGAGTCACCCTTTAAATAAGAAATTTTATCTTTTTTTCTTCAATTTCTTTGTGTGTATTGATAACTCAAAACTTTAGTGCATGGATATATTTTTCACTCTTTTTATAAATATATATTTGTAAATGAATTTGGAAAGTTGTATGCACCGAAAAATAACTCTTTCCATTTGGCATTACATTTTATCTTACTTATTTATTAAAAATAGAAAAGAATTATATAATCTTGACATAGATTCTATTCTCTACTATATCATATTTTTAAAAAAAATTACATAAATTTAACTAATTTTCCTTGACAAGATAATCAACCTTATATTTTAGTGTTGATGACCTACTTTCAAAAAAATAAAATATTAAATATAAAAAATTAATTAAAATATTAAATTTAGATATATAGTTCAGAAAAAATCGCTTATAGATCTACAAAAGGGTAATTTTATATATTTTTTAAAATATTATTTATATGAGTATGAGTTATTGAAACAATGATATTTTTAATGAATTTTAGTTTTTTGATGATTGGCCCTAAAGTGGTATTAAATATTTTTTTAGTACACATTTTCAATTGAAAAATTTGTGGCTCATATCTAACTTAGTTAAAATGAATCTAGCTAGACCTTATGTTTACCAGAATTAATTTTTAGTTAGAAATACTAAAATTCACTTATGCTAATAAGTTGGCCTATATTGTGACATAGCTTTGTACTTTTACCTCCAAGCTAATTACATTTGATGTGTCAACTAATTTCCATTTAACAATGTCTAAGCTTGGATTTTATGTGAGTCAATCATTCACTAATGTTTTGTTTAGTTCTTATTTTTCCATTAAGTGAATTGATTTATTGTATGGACAAACATGTTTTGACATTTCATTACATTACAATTAACAAGAGAGATAGTGTTACACCCCCATGATTCTTTCTTTACTTACTACTCATACATTCTTTTAATTCACTCATGTTGAGAAATAAATAAGCATATAGATAGTCATGAAATCATTCAACTCTCTAGTGGATTGTTATCCCTATTATCGACTGTTGGACGAAATTAGGATAACCCTCGTAGAAATTTTACATATTTCATGTCAGAAGCCCTTTGGCACGAATTTTGAAGTTTTCAAGGATTTTATGTTTTTGCCATTCATTAACATTTACGTCTTCTTTTTCACTTTTTTATGTTTTTTAGTGTTTTTGGGAAATTCTAAGTCTTTTTGTAAAATCGGGTTTAAAACCTAATTTAACATTTTTTCATACCTCTTGCTAAGTCAAATTTTAAACCTAACTTTACATCAAATAATGTGGTAAGTTGCATTTTGGGCCTAGAAACCTGAAATGCAAATGTGTTTCGAGATTTTGGACCTAAAATGCAAATGTGTTTCAGGTTTTTTGACCTGAAATACAAATCTGTTTCAAGTTTCTGGACCCAAAATGCATTTAGAGTCCTATTAGGTTTCTCTAATGCATTTAATGCACTTATTTTTAATCACTTTAAAGTTATTTTTTATTGTTTGTTTTTATTTTGTTTCACTTGCCCAAATTTTCTTCTAAGCTCTACAAATTGCTATCCACAACATCGTGTTTCTTCATCGACTTTCAACTTTTTTTAGGTACTTTATTGTTGTTTTGAATTTTTGTTAGTATATGGTTGGGGTTTCAAACCCCGACCCCTTTTTCTATTTCGTTCACCATAGCTACCAACAAAGGCCAACCTTGCTAGTCAGAATCGCAGTCCCGACCCTCAAAGGTGACCCTTATTGGTCGAGACTGTGATCCTTGACCGCCAAGCCTTCAAAACTATTTCACATTGGTCTGCATTTACTACTGGGTTTGCCCAAAATCATTGGTATCAATAAGTCCTACTTGTTGATCGGGGCCGTAATCTTGGTCAACAAGAAATACACTTGTTGTTCGAGGTTATAGCCCTAATCAACATAGTAATCAACCCCTCACAATTGGGTTTTTGAAATCCGATTACAAGATAATCATACCCACTTACAATCAAGGTTTCAAAACTCGATTGTAAGATATGTGTTTTGCTAAACATGTAATCAATTTTTTAAACCTTGATTACATGTCATCTTCCCTTTGCACTTGCAATTTGGGTTTGAAACCCAAATTGCAATTGGCTTATTTTTCATTAAGTTGTCCAATTTATCCCCATGATTTGCACACACACTTGATTATTTAGGAAACTGAACTTGAAATGCAACATGCATGTTTGGCTAGTTGTTCCTGACAATTTCTGTGATCATCACAGATGTCCAAATATCTGAAGAGCCAGCCTCTACACCGAAGAAGAATATGAAGTATAAGTATCAAAAATATCAAAATAGCATTCATCCTTCTTTAGTGGCCTCAAACATTAGTGAAATCAAGGATATTGAAATAGGCTATGTTGACATGTCAGATTTCATTCAGAGAACTAAGAAGTAGCCAACTATTGTTGGTATGCAACTGCTCCTAAATAGTAACATTCATCTTGTTGCCTCTTTTCTTGTGGCAACTCTGGAACCTGAAAAAAAAAATTCTTGTACCGCTCATTTAAACAAGGAGACTAAATCAATTAGAGATTTCAATGGCAAAGTGGTGATCAAGTTGGATGACAAATTTCTTTATAAAATCTTCAATTTTCCCACTGCGGAATAATATATTGATATCACCATGAAATCTACTCAAGATTACTACCAAAAAAATGAGAAATGTAAGAAGAATATCAACACTAATTAGCTTAAGAAGCCTAAAGCCATAACCACTAGGTGGCCTAAATTATTTCATTGTGATTTCAAAGAGGAAATTAATGATATGATCACATTGCTCAGCACGATCAAAGGACTAAATAATTCTAATTTCTTTGAGGAATGGATGTACTGGTACATCCTCATCATGAGGAAAGGTACACAACAGATCTTCTGGGGTGAACAAATCAGTGGTCTTTTTTATGAACAACTCTCTGAGGTAAACACAACCCTCAATTTCTACATGAACTCATACTTGGTATGCGCAATAACCTTGATGAGGATATTTCTAGGGTTATCTACAAAAGGCGATAGGAGGAATGTTCCAATTTGGAGTTTCCATAATCAATTGACTTTGGTGCCTAGCAAAAGTCACTATAGAAGAGTGCAAGATGCTTTCTTTGGTTCTTTCATGTGTCAATTTGACAAGAAACTTTAGAAGGAAAGAGTATCTAAAGAACCTTGGAGGAAAGTGAACGAGTACGGTTGCCTATTTTTATAGTTTCCAAATTTTACCTATCTTCTTGTGGGATGTTTTAAAGGAGTTCCATATATGCTCCCAAGGTATCCTATTGATAAAATCATCTTGATGGAGCTTGGAAGACATATCATAATGGTGCATAGTAGGCAATCAGAGGCTCATAAGATTGGCTTCAATTTCACTCTAGTTGTTATTGGGAGGTATAAATTGACAACATCCATCAAAGCCAAAGCCATGGAAATATAATTGCAAAAAATCACTCTCAAGAAGTTCAAAAGGAGAAAGGACTTTGATTATAGGGTAATTAAGGACATATTCAAGAATGCCTATACCCATGTGCATTGAGTGGAAGATATTTGGGTTGATCTTCACACAGATGAAGATATCAGGAAACTAGATTATAGTTATCTTTGCAACAAATCATAGATCTTGATCTAGAAGATATTCCTAATGACATGGAGGACAATGAGGATGTCCTTGACCCTACCTATGAAAGTCTAAATATTGCATATACTCCTCTTCCTCCCATTCAATGGTCACAAAAATAGTGTGTCTCAATCAAAGAGATTCCAAACAATCCTTGCCAATACCAACACTTGGTTACAAATGAAGGGGATAAGGTTGAAGGGCTTTCAAACAAGATTAGGGGAGGAAATTGTGACACATGTTATCAAGAAGTATGAACTCATAATAAAGAACAAAGAGGATCCTTCTCCTTCCAACAAGGTAACCAAGTTCAAGTTTACGGTAGGGAAGGAAAAGAACAAGGTTCAAGGAGAAACTTTTGACAAGGGAAAACAAGCTCAAATACAAGATTAAGATTTATAAGAAACCCAAGTTGTTGCAAACATTGAACCTACCTCTGAAGTAGCACAAGTATCTTATCCTATCATTATAATGGTATCCTCTCCTATTGTCATTTCAACTATTTCTCTTGATACCAATGTTGATGCCTTTTCCACAATAATTACATCCCATTACTCCTTATGTTTTCATCTATTCAATTCCTTCTTCTTCTGCCACTGAGTCTATTTTAGACACCTCTCATGATATTCTTGAGAATATTTTTGACACTTCCTTTTCAAATTTATTTGATATTTTCACCTCTATGCTTGCTAGTAATGTTTTATATTTTTATAAGCTAGTATCTTTATCTATTCCTCAAGTATATCAAATGTGGAAAACACATCCACAATCAAAACTAGGACACCCCCATTATATCCACTAAGGTATAAAATAAAACTGAGATTGTTCAAACTCTAGTTGCGGGTACTGAGGAAGAAACATCATATCTTTCTCCATGATTGGGAACCATTCCACCCAAAAGGAAGAAACAAGTTGTCTCCATAGATGATTTTGATTTCATTCAGTTGACTCCTACCAAGTCTAAAGTTTCTAAGAGGGCCAATACTATCCCAAGGACTAAAATGGATGAAAATAGGACAAGGTATGCAGAGATAGTTGAACCTCCTCCTAACAAGACTATTAAATAAATACAACTTTTATATTGTGTGATAAGAAGGGTTGAGCTCAAAAAATAGACACATGATAGTGCCAAGCAAGATGCTCAAGCTTCAATGGATGCATTGACTCAGAGGTATGATCAGGATTAAATTATCAAAGATCGATTGAAACTTAGGAGCTTACTTCATTTCTTCTTAAAATCACTAAGTCTTCTGAAGAGATTCAACCTATGACTACATCCATTTCTAAGGAATCAATCAAGAAGGTTGAAAGGGCAGGGAGAAAGGCAAGAGAATTTGATGTTTGGTTAGACGGGATGTTGGAACAAGGCACTCATCTCCTAAAAACTGATCTCAAGATGATGGAAATTTGGAAAGACATTGAATCCCAGTTGGAGAAAACTCTGGAAGTTTTGTCAGGGGATTTAGAATCATAGACCACAAATTTAAAAGTTTGGATCAAGTTCAAGGATATGGATTTGGAGATTCTAGTTGACAATGGTGCTATCTCATCCAGGGAGAAATACATTTAGTTTAGAGAACTCATGGTAAATAGGAAAGAAGTTATTGAGGATCTGACAAAGGATTTGTAAATGGCTCTATAAATAGGTGAAGAGAAATGGTGAGACATTGTTCCCAATATTGAATAGATCCCTTGCAAAATCTTTGATGAAAGTCAAAAATATCTTCTTGAGGATACAGTTTGATGCCCTCCTAAATTGCACAAGGTTAGCAAATGATAAATAACACAAAAGACACGAAACCGTTAGTGTTAGTCAATCAAAAACTAATCTAAAAAGGCATACCAAGAGAGACACTAAAAACATGCAAGCATATTTAACTATCAAAGCAAACATGATGAGGCATCTCCAAATACCTCCTAACATGCTCTTAGTTTCTTTCTCCCTTGTTCTTCTCCTCTCCAAGTTCCAAAATAGTGTAGCTCTCAGCAGCTTTTTGCACTATGGATGTTTATGGAGGATTGAGATTGTAGTATAGCTCTAAATGTGAAATGAAAAGTTAATCCTATGCTATTGATGCTAAAAGTATATATTTTAACCAAAATGATAAGATATTAGTTGATTATGCTAAAATGCTCTCTTAAAATGCCTATAGCTTCAATGCATACAAGTTTTCAAGATGTGGATTATGAAGAAATGGGCTCTATTTATAGGGAAAATGGAGCAATGGATGGTTGAGATTGAGTAATCTCAACAAGGGTCAAGATTGAATGATTTCAAATCCATGTGAGGGCTTTCAACCCAATCCCAAGATGACAAGTGTCAATGTGAGATAGGTTGAGAGGAGAGGGAATAAGCATTAAATGCCTGATATGACCTTGGGATTTTAGAGTCAAGGTTGGTTGAATGAATAAAATCTTTATTCAAAGAATAAAGCTTTTATCCAATGGATAAACTCTTGTGCAAATATGAAATGGATGAATATGGTCAATACAATAAATGTTTGGGGGGACAAGTTTGAAATAACCATAAATGGTTATGTAAGAGCCATAAATGGTCATGTAAGAGCCATTAGTGGTCTTGGAAGACTTTGGGGGTTAATTTGTTGAACACACAAAGCATTAAATGCTTTCAAATACTTTTGAAGTCTTTGAGAAGTGACTCCATTTTGCTTAGGAATGTGACAATAATTAGGGGATGGATTAGGCTAATTAGGAAGGAGTTAGAAGAATCTAGAAGGGGATTAGATTTTGCAAGTGGATTTGGTGGGTGAGGGAAAATAGGATTTTATTAAAATAAAATTAGTTTATTTCAATAAATGTGTGCAAATTGCATTTGTAGGAAAATGCAAGTGGGGTGGGGATAATGATTTAAATAAATGTTTTATTTAATTTATTTAAAAGAGGAATAGGGGGATTTTAATTAAATAAATAGATTTTATTTATTTAATTGATTTGAATTTGATTTAATGAATTAATTAAAATAAATTGAATAATTTATTTAATTAATAGAATAATGTTTGGAGATGAATTAATTAAATATTAATTTAATTAACTGATGGCTAGTGGATTTTTAATCAGATAAATAGCGAATATTTATTTAATTAAGCTGGACAGATTTGTGTGACTACATTTGCCCCTCTTTGAGACGGTGCGGTTTATCACGTCGTTTCAAAGAAAGAAAACTGGTGTGAAGAAATGCCCCATAAAATGTAAATTTAATGGGTGGTATGCCCCCTCGAGAGATGGGCCGAAAAATTTCAAAAAAATCGGGCGATCTCTCGAAAAAGAATGAAAACTGGTGAGGTGGTAGAAGAGAATAAGTTAGCAATGTGGGTGAAAATTAGAAGAAAACGGGGGAAATATGGAGAAATGGGGGGCTCGGGAAGTTCACGGGGACCACGGCGATGAGCGGGGCGAAGTGACAGTGACCACGAAAGGTATAAATGGGGTGAAAGGGGTGAAAACAGAATCATTTGTGACCGCGACCATTTGAAAATGAGAGCTCTGATAGTGACGTTTGGAGGAGCGAACAACAGCTACGATGCCGATTCCGATCACCGAGCACAGATTCGAGCGAGTCCAATGGTTCCAGTGCCCAGATGACTACGGACCAGCGATACGCAAATTTGAAAACTTAAGTTTTGTGCATTTTTGATAGGTTTTTAGTTGAGTCCAAGTCAAGTTGGAGCAAGAGCGTTGGAACTTTGGTTTTGGCGCTTTTGCTCCATAAACTAGCGCTATTGTGCCGCAATAGCGCTATTGTCGCCTGGTTTGAGCGCTTTTGCCCTGCATTAGCACTGTTGTATGCAAGTTTTAGCGCTATTGATTAAATAGCGCTATTGTTGGGTTAATTGAGCGCTATTGTGTTAAAATAGCGCTATTGTATAAGGGTTTTAGCGCTTTTGTAGTTTGAGCACTTGTGTATAGCTGATTAAGCGCTGTTGTTAGGGTTGTAGCGCTATTGTTGAAAACTAGCGCTTGTGTTGGTAAAATAGCATTTTTGCTTTAGGATAAAGAAATATCCCAGTTTGGATGAAGAAAATCTCTCGATGCCTAATGATGGATGGTTGGCGATGTGAAGTGGGAGTTGTTTTGAACCATAGCAGCCTGATGAGACTTAGGTCATTTGTTAGAATAAATGTCCGTTGAAGTCTAGGTGGCCATGATTGTTTACCTGTTGAGACCCGAAGATACTTGATCAAAGTATCTGTTGATAGTCTAGGTTTAAACTTAAGAAAGTTTGAAAACAAAACAATTGATAGTGTTTGATGAATGTCTATGTGCAGGAGAATCTGCGCGTGTTGCAGTTACGCGAGCGTCATCCTGCGACACAGGGGTTGCGGGACCGATTGACTCAGGCGGAGATAGACTGCATTGCTACGACTGGGTTATACGAGGTGATGCACATGCCCATGATTCGTATGAATCACAGATTGATTACAACATTAGCAGAGCGGTGGCACAGTGAGACGTGCACCTTCCATTTGGCACAAGGGGAGATGACCATGACCTTGGAGGATGTGTGGTGCATCCTTCGGATTCTGATTCGAGGGGAGTTGGTCACATACGATAGATCCTGGGGGACTGGGGCAATGCAGAGGATTTTTGATGAGGATGTGTTCATTGATAATGGCTCGATTGCGTGGGAGGATATAGCGGCACTGTATGAGCCACTTCCAGCAGTTTTGTCAGGGATCGTGGGAGGACTGTTGTGTCCAGACAGGCGGTCATATGGGTTGACGGTGGGATGGGGACAAGTTATCGAGATGATGATGACTGAGGGGACCCAATTTGCATGGGGGTCGTGCGTGCTTGCGTACATGTATCAAGAGCTTCATGAGGTAGTATATTGGGGGAGGGGTTCCTTAGCAGTGGGCATGACGCTGCTACATATTTGGGCGTGGGAGCACCTACCAGTGACTCGACCAGTGAGTCCTAGATTCCGGGCAGTGGACCAGCCGTACATGTTTATGTACAGCGGCATGATGAGCCAGCCCCACTTGGGGAAGTTAGAGTGGTGGCGGCGGGCATTGGATGACCTGGATGCAGTGATATGGCGGCCATACTTGGAGTGTGAGCCATGGGATGATGATGCAGAGGCACTGCCTTATGTTTTCATGACCCGATTCCTCATTGGGAGGACCTCCTACCATGTAGAGAGACAGGTGCCTAGGAGAGTGATGAGGCAGTTCGGACGGCAACAGGGACTGCCTAGCGGATCTGGAGAGTATGCGCGGGTGATTCGAGAGAGGTATGCATGGGGTCCAGTGCTACCTTATGATCAGGCACTGGCAGAGTTTCGGACACTGCAGGCAAGACCATGGGACCTACGACCGAGGGTTGTTGATGCAGGTGTGACAGATGAGTACACACAGTATCGGGCGGCGCACCCGATCCCACGGATATCGAATCCAGCAGAGCCGATCCCAGCGTTTGAGGATGAGAGGGGACGGAGACGGAGGAGGGCAGGAGGTCGAGGAGATGGAGGAGGAGGAGGTGGAGGAGATGGAGGAGGTGGTGGAGGAGATGGAGGAGGTGGAGGAGATGGAGGAGGAGGTGGAGGAGGATTGGGGATGCGTAGCCAGTGGAGAGGGAGAGGTGGACTGCCTCTACAGATCTCACAGGGACCATTGATACCGAGAGGAGTTCAGCTGAGTGGGAGGGGGATGGAGAGGGAGATCTTGATGGATAGAGGGGAGGGGACTACTGGAGAGGGAGGTGTAGGGGAGGCAGCTATGGACACCGGGGAGGGAGCCACTAGAGATCTGTGGGATCACATTATAGTGCGCTTGCAGACGCGGATAGAGGATTTGGAGGCAGAGGTGGCAGCTAGGGATGTGCAGCTATTTGCACGGGAGTCAGAGCTGACGGTGGTGCTACGGGAGAGAGATAATGTAGTGGAGAGATTGGTGGAGCTGCAGGAGAGAGTCCGGGTTGGAGTAGGAGCACAGGGGCCTACAGGAGAGGTGATGAGGGAGTTTGGGTGAGCATAGGCTGAGATAGAGTATTGGCGAAGGTTATATGAGCAGGTGGTGCCAGTGAGTCAGCGAGCTCTCAGTTATTCGCAGATGCGGCAGGCGAAATCAGAGAGATCACAGAGGATGCAGAGCAGTGGGGGTGTGATGGGTCCTTTGAGGAGGGAGAGATCAGGGGATGCAGGAGGGAGTGGTGGTTCGATGAGGCCTCCATGGAGAGATGGATCAGGTGGTGCAGGCACCAGTGGTGGAGCAGGGGGAGGTGTTGGGACAGCATCTGGTCAGAGTGGCATTTGAGAGAGCATTTTTGCATGCATATATGTATTGTATCATTTGTTTATTTGGACTGTATCTTGGATGGCTCTTGGTAGCCGATTTTGTAGACTTCATTGTACTCTGATATATGAGATGATATATATGAGGAGATCCCATATTTTGATGATATGTAGTTGATTATGTATGGATGTTTATGCAGGATGATGAGTGATTGCTTAGATGGATATGTGTACATGTATGCAGTGATGAGATATTTCTTATATGCATGTTTTGATGATGATACTGACATATGAATGCAGGTTTATATACGTATGATTTGTTTGATTTTGGATGCAATGCTTTTATGTATGTAATGTCATGATGATGATGTATACTTATGATGATTTATGAACAGGATTTTGGTGTTTCCTATGTTGATATAATGATGAGATGATTTATGTGATGATGTTAATGCAATGATCGAATGAATGATGTTATAGGTGAATATGCATCTAGATGTTTGTCAAATGAATGCAATATGGATAAACAAAATGTAAAGTACAAATGTTTATATGATAATGTGTTAAATGAATGCAATATGGATAAACAAAATGTAAAGTACAAATGTTTATATGATAATGTGTTAAATGAATGCATATGTGTAATGGATATAAAATGTTATGAACCAATGTTTTGAAACGAATGGATTTATGATTCTAAATACTTAAATATGTTTTAAGTAAAAATGATAATGTGATGATACTATAACTAATGTTTTAATAACTGCACCTTAATGCAATTAAAAAGAATATAATGAATGCAATGCGAATGAATCCTAAAATGAGCATAATAAGATACTTAGGGAATGGATGAACGAATGCACTTTATCACTAAATGGATAAATGAATGTATACCATAATAAATGATAAAAGATGATAAGATGATAATGGATAATTGACACTAAATGAATGCCTAATAAATGATTTAATATAATCAAAGACAATTTAATCCCACGAATAAATCTACTTATTTATGATTGATGCAATGATGCAAATGATTAATGAAAACTAAATGTCAAGAAAATGAACTACATGCAAAGTTAAAAATGACATGAATGTTTAATGCAAGATGCAACTAAATGTAAGGATGATATGAGCATGAGGAATGCAAGGTTTTGTAAGACTTTGCATGATGTATTGATGATGTATCAGAGTACTTGATCGTGATTGTATCCAAGACCAACTTAATTTTCCCATTTTGCATATAAAGCCTATATATGAATGAGCGAACGGATGGGTGATATGCAACGAAATGCAATATATAAACAGATGAGATGAAATGACGATCCATAGTGCTCTATTTTCATCATTGAGCTTTAAAATGTTGGAAGAGAATACAAGCATCTTGACATAATGATTCAAGATGACCTGAGTATTCCTTTCATGGATTTTATATAGCAAGTTAATACAAACGACTTGATATAAGGGTCAAGTCGACCAGAGTATTGCTTGCGGAACAGACAAGGATTATCTCCGTTCATGCATGACTTGGATCGTCCTCCTTGATCTTAGGCTGATCATATCTTGAGACAAGTGCATATCGTACTAAGAGATAAAAACCTTTATCCAGTTTGGATGAGGTAGGAGGAACCAAAGGAAGAGCATTGTACCTGTAAACAAACAGTATATACATAAAGAATAAAGAATAAGGATCCTTGGTAATGATTCATGCTCATATGGTTGAGGTATATGCTGTAGTCAGCAAGCCGTAGTGATCTATGACTGCATTTTGCATAAGATCACGTAGCTTGGTGAACTTCCCACGTAGACACCATTAGCACATGCCCCAGAACTTCATCAGAAATAATGCGTAAACGATACAAAACAATGCTGAAAGATCCTGATACAGATAAATGAATGATTGTACTCACAAATCAACCAAGTATTTGATAGCTTAACATAATTTTCTTGTCAAAGAAAACGTCACTTTTGTCTTTGTTTTGGTAAGGAAGGATGCATCCTTGTTGAAGACAGTTTTTTGAGTGTTGATGTGGATTGTGTGATCGATTGATAAGTGGTCATCCTGTGAGTATTTTGTCAATGCTTGTTTTGGTATCTGCATGGATGAGTATGTACAAGGTGTTGCCATGTTTTTGTGTGATTTTCGATGTTTTGTCAATGTTTTTGGATTTTGAATTGTTTTGAATGTTTTTTGGATTTTGTGTTGAGACATTTTTGAATGTTTTTGGTATTTTGATGATTGCCTGAAATCAAGACCTTAATGAATCATAATACAATGTAGAATCCACTTCCATCAATAGGTTAAGGGCATTTCCCCTAGTTTTTAGATATGACTATGAAAAAGTGGGATGCAAGATGCATGGAGTACTATCATAATTGCAGATGAATAACAAGCCATGGTTTTGGATGGATGGATGCATGTATGAAGTGGATGTGATCGCAACAAGTCTGAAAGATAATGGAGCCAGAGCCTTTACGAGTGGCACCTGTTTGCTAGGTTTTCACCATCGTACTTACCCAAGGTGCCACCGGAGTGGTTGTTCACCGTTTGGATGCATGATTTTTCTTTACTTTTATTGAATGTTTTTGTATTTCTTCAGGACATTTTTCTGAATTTTTTTAGTATTTTCTGGTATGCAGGGGAGCCTGATGCTCTGTACAACTTAGGTATAAAACTGTTTTAGGTGCATGTTGTTGATTGGATCTGCAAGCGGTTCTCCTTCTGATGTAGCCAACTAATATGGCCCAGACCCGAACACAGCAGTGACAACATATGGGCCCAGCCAGTTTGATTCAAACTTGCCCTGATGTTCTCTGTTTGGTTGGTTGTGAGGATTCTCTCATAGAACAAGATCACCTACCTCAAATGTATGAGCTCTAACTCGGTGATTGTAGCTTCTGCTCATGTGCTGTTGATAGGCTTTGAGATGATTGTATGCAGCTTGTCGCTTCTCATCAAGTAACTCTAAGTCCTGAAGACGGGATACTCTATATGCTTCATCATCGATGAGATTGTGCAAGGAAACCTGTAATGATGGTATCTCGACCTCAATAGGCAAGATAGCTTCTACACCATAGACCAACGAATAAGGAGTTGCACCTGTAGGGGTTCAAATGCTAGTTTGATATGCCCATAGCCCTGGATTTAGTTGAACATGCCAATCACGGCCGGCATCATTGACTGTCTTCTTGAGGATTCTTAATATGTTTTTATTGGATGCTTCGGCCTGACCATTGCCTTGTGGGTAATAGGGAGTGGAAAAGCGGTGTTGGATATGAGATTTTTCACAAAGTTCACGGACATCCTGATTTTTGAAAGGAAGATCATTATCTATGATGGTGGACATGGGTACACCATACCGGTAGATGATGTAGTTGAGGATGAATGAGGCGATCTGCTTGCCGGTGACTTGGGTAAGTGGAACAGCTTCGATCCACTTTGTGAAATATTCGGTGGCGGTAATAATGAATTTGTGGCCATTGGATGAAGATGGATGGATTTTACCCGCAAGGTCAAGACCCCATTGACAAAAAGGCCATGGTGTCGTGATTGGTTGTAGTTCCTGGGCTGGTGCATGTATCAGGTCGCCATGAACTTGACATTTCTTGCATTTTCTGACAAAGTAGTAGGAATCCTTTTCCATAGATGGCCAATAGTATCCATTGCACAGGAGTTTCTTGGCTAGTGACGGACCACTCGAGTGAGTCCCGCAAATTCCCTCATGGACTTCTTCCAAAGCCTTTGTTATCTCACCTTGTTCCAGACATCGAAGCAGAGTACCATCAAGACTGCGACGGTATAGGGTTTCGGCAATGATGGTATATCGAGCAGTTTGGCGAATGAAGGTTTTATGTTGGTTATTCGATTGGTTGGGAGGAAGGGTGTGATTGCGGAGATAGGTGTAGAAGTCACCATACCATGGGGATTCAGAACTGACAAGGTGACATATCATTTCGGATTTGGGGATATCATAAGCAGGGATCCAAAGCTGTTCGACCAAGAACTCGTAGCATGTTGAATTCTGTGGAAGATCTAGTAAAGATGAGATGGTAGCCATGGCGTCAGCAGCTCGATTCTGATCTCTTGGTATCTGCTCAAAAGTGATAGTAGTAAATGATGTCTTTAGAGTGTCCACCATTTGCTTATATGGCATGAGTTTATCAGCCTTGGTCTGATATTCATCTGTTGCTTGTCGAATGACCAGTTGGGAGTCGCCATATACTTGTAGTTCTTGTAATTTCCATTGTACGGCTAGCCTGAGTCCTATGATCAAGGCCTCATACTCTGCGATGTTGTTGGTGCATGGAAATGTGAGCATGTAAGACTTCAGGATGCTGTCACCTTGGGGTGTGATAAATAGAATGCCTGCCCCCGAGCCATGCCTAGTGTATGAACCATCAAAGTATAGTCTCCATGGTTGTGCTGTTGTGATCATGAATATCTCTTCGTCTGGAAAATTGGAAATGAGAGGATGATTGCCTATGAGAGGTGCATCGGCCAACTGATCTGCAATAACTTGCCCTTTGATAGCTTTACGGTCTGCATACTCGATGTTAAATTCACTTAGAATCATTACCCATTTGGCCAAGCGACCTATCAATGTTGCTTTGCTGAGTAAATACTTGAGTGGATCAATCTTTGCAATGAGTTGTACTTTATGGGTTAACAGATAGTGCCTCAGTTTAGTGGCTGCCAGGATTACTACTAGGCAAGCTCGCTCAATAGGTGTGTAATTGAGTTCATAGCCCACCAGTGTGCGAGAGATGTAGTAAATAGCACACTCTTTTCCTTCTGTATTATGTTGTGCCAATAGTACACCCAATGTTGTACTTGTTGCTGAGATATAGAGTAACAACGGTCTACTTGGATCTGGTGGGATCAGCAATGGTGGATTCATGAGATAGTCTTTAAGCGTCTGAAATGCTTGTTGGCATCGAGCATCCCACTGAAAGCGAATGTTCTTGTGTAGCAGGTGTGTAAATGGGTGACACTTATCAGCCAATTGTGCAATGAATCTTCGGATGGATTGAAGTCGCCCTTGTAATGTCCTTAGCTAACTGATATTCTTTGGTGGTGGCATATCCATGATTGCTTTGACCTTTGTTGGGTCAACCTCAATGCCTTTGCTTGAGACAATGTATCCTAGAAGTTTCCCGGAGGTTACTCCAAAGACACATTTCTTTGGGTTGAGTCGAACATGGTATTGTTCTAGTCTATCAAAGATTTTGTCTAAGATGTGGAGATGCTCTTCTCTGGTGAGTGATTTTGCTAGTAAGTCATCAACATAATCTTCCATCATGGTATGCATCTGTGTGGGGGAAAAAGTGACACTAAGCAAACATGCCCTAATCTCACTTTCAATCACATATTTGTGGAATACGAAAGAGCCTAGAGGTATCACACAATTGGCTACTTCTTTTTGTGGAAGAGAGAGCCACGGGCTACCTATTAGGATTTCTATTCCTTTGTTGCAAATGATAGATAGAATGATGCAAGTTCAATTCCTAACCCCAAAGGGCAAGTATGAACTACTAACAAGATTGCAGAATTGAACTTAAACAATGGAAAGCTGTAAACACAAGGACAAGAAAAGAATGCAAATGCGTACCCAGTGTTAAAATATGAATGAAAATGTTCGGGACGAGGGCCCGGGCGCCACTGTCCTGATTCTGCCCCTGAAACTGCTCCTGAACTGTTGTTTTGCAACCTGAAAAGATGTCAAAAATGCTGAAACTTGCTGTCTGACAGAAGGACCAGGGCGCCCAGCGCCCCTGTCCTGGCAGGACCAGGGCACCCCATGCCCCTGTCCTGGTCTTTTGCTCAGAAATTTGGTGTGTGGTTCGGTCTCCGTCTGCTTCTTCTGGATCTGCAACTTGCGGCGTTGTCCGAATCCCAAAATCTGCACTTATATCTGAAAAAGGTGTTTGGGCGGCTATATAGGGTTTTCCCTTAGTCAAACCCCCGCTTCGGTGATTTCCACCTCCACGAATAGCCAAGTTGTATTGTAAAAGTAATGTGTGTGTAGACCTTGTGTGTGTGCAAGATCTAAAATGCAAGTAAGCAAACTAGAGCAACCTAGAAAGTAAACCCTAATTGCTTGTAAATGATAATGTAAATGCTCCAAATCAAGATGCAAAGTGATCTAAAGCATGAATACAAATGATATAATGAGGCTTATGCAAAGACATGAAAACAACATGAAATCATACCCAACCCCAAGGGAGGGGTACAAGCCAATCTTCAGTCGGTAATCCCCTATTGTTCTTCAATGCCTTCAAAGCCCTAAATGGATGAATGAAATTGATGAATGCTTGATGGATGGATGTTGAATGTTGTTGAAGTCTTCAAAGATCTTCTCTTTTGCTACATAGAAGGTCCCTGAAAACCAAAATTCGGATCCTTTCAAATGAAGAAAGAGAGCTCTTATATATGAAACCCTAGGTCGTAATTTCATCTTTTGGCCGACCTAGAGATTGAATCTCCCGCCAATTTCTTGGGGTTAAGCTTTATTTTATGATTGGATCGTGCTCCTAAAATTTCGGGAAAAATGTCCGGGACCATGTGCACTTCGGGCGCCATGGTCCCGACAACTTTTCACCAAATTTTCAGGGCCGTCGGATATGATGATTTTAGAGAGAATCCCGAAGTTACAAGTGATATCGAGATGTTTTGACCCCCGAAATCAAGCCCCCAAGTTCAAAATAGGACCTAATTAAGGTTTTTGATTAAATGATGTATTGGAAGAATAAAATGAAAGGGGCACACTTTAATGAAAGGGCCCAACTTTATGATATGGGAGATGATGAAATAGGACCTTAGACCTAATTAATTTGATTAATTAAGTGCTAAAGAGGAAATGCAATGCAAAATGCAAAATGCGCCAAGGCGGGTGCTAAACTAGGTGTGAAATTGTACCACCCTAGCAAGTGCGTACAATTTACGACGCTACAGCATCATGTCATGGAAGATGGTGGTCATTGCTCTTTGATAGGTTGCTCCTGCATTCTTGAGACCGAAAGGCATTACATTCCAGCAATATGTGCCCCATGGACAGGTGAAGGCTATCTTATTTTGATCTTCTGGTGTGATCTTTATCTGATTGTATCCTAAAAAGCCATCCATGAGTGAAAGCATGGCATGTCCTGCTGTCAGATCCATTATGATGTCGATATTTGGTAGGGGGAAGTCATCCTTAGGACATGCCTTATTCAGATCTCTGAAGTCAGTACAAATGCGGATGCCCCCTTTTGGTTTGCTGACAGGCACAATATTGGAGATCCATTCTGCATAATCGATTGGTCTAATGAAACCAACATCTAGGAGTTTCTTGAGTTTCGTTTTGACTAGTACTATAATCTGAGGATGCATCTTACGAAGTTTTTGCTTGATAGGTTTTGCTCCTTCTGCTACGGTAAGGTGATGCATGACTTAATAAGGATCAAGCCCAGGCATGTCTGCATATGACCATGCGAAGTTGATCTGACGCTTCTGGAAGAACTCTATAAATTTAGGTTGTTCCTCTGGAGTGAGAAGAGATGCTAGATGTATGAGATGAGGATTTTCAAGAGTCCCCACATTGTATTCTTTGGTTTCCTCGATGAGCATCGTTGATCGTTCCTGTTGTGTACTAGCAGGGAGAATGTCAAACCCTTCATCCTCAAGCGCCTCAGAGAGGTTTTCACCATTGGATACGCTCTTTCTTTTTACTTTTGTTGGATCAAACAGTGCCACAGTGTGGTTTTCACTAGAAGATCCATGTTTTATTGTTATATTTTTGCAGCCGAAAGGTTTGGCATCCGCCCCGAAGTATGCTGCACTATTAAGTTCTATGGCGAATCTAGCTTTGTGATCCCCGCTTGGTAGGTTATCCCTTAATTCCAAAAAGTCAATGATAGCCTCATCATTTTGGAAGAAGTCAAGACATGGGGGATTTGGTTGGTTCCATTCGATGAGTTCAGGGTGGATAATGGGCATTACTTCATCGATTAGGTTAAGTGCGTTAGATGTATCAGTGAGGGTTAAGATGTTATGGTGAAGGTCATTAATGGTACTCTCGCTGTCAGAATCAAGCATAGGATGAGACGTAGGGTCTGTGGAAGATGTTTCCAGTTCAGGAACCCAAGTGGTCTTTATCTGTGCTTCTCCATAAACAGGGATGTCTTTGTGTGGCGGAGGTGGTGATGTGTCTTCCTCATCTGAAGTATTAAGCTGTACTGAATCAAATTCCCATTCATGTGAGTCGGTCTCTAAATCACTTTCTAGCATCCGATTACTATACCATACTGGGATATCTTTTGAGTTAAATATTGCAGGTGTGATTGGTTGATGTACCTTTGTAGTGATCGGTGTTGCAGGGCGGTTGATGGGGATTAAAGGATTTGGTACAGGGAGTATCGGTAATATTGACTCAGTGGTTTCTGCTGGAACTGTTGGTGCCATAGATGTTGCTGCGAGTTCTGATACAGTTGTTGCTGCTAATGGTGCTGCTGGTGGGATTATGGGTTCATTTGGTGGAATAAATGACATTGGTGATGGTTGCGTTGGGGTTGTGAGCCTCGATGGGGCAGTTGGGATGGTGCTTGATGTCGCTTTAATGATGAAAGGTGTCCTTTTTGCCGTAGGTGGACAAAATGGTTTGCTGGGTTTTCCTTTGAACTTGAGTTTAGGAAAGATCTCTTTTTCAAAGCCTAGGCCTATATTACCTTTGGGCTTTAATTCTGGTAGTAGAGGTTCATGTCGTCCTTGTTTGCAATATCCCAAAGCACTCTGACCATCATACCCCATTCGTTGCATAATGAGGAGACCTTTGCCATATTGATCCGTAGGAAGTGTAACTCGCGGTATATCAGTGGTGATGGGATCTTTATAGATCCATTCTGCTAAGTCCTCATCTTGGGTTTCTTCCTCTTGACTCTTTCCAAGAATGAAAGGCGTCAAAGCGCATGCTGGTATGTTTAGTGGTTGCTGGAGTACTTGTTGTGGTTTACCATGTGTTCTAGGAGAAGTGGGCATTTGTCCCACACAAAAGAGTTGACTCAAGTTGTATTCCCCAGGACCTTCCTCTGCTATCTTCATTTTAAGCTTTTCTTGCTTGGGTATAGTGGTGTTCGAACTAGCAAGAGAAGCGGGACTTATATATGATGTGGAAGAAATGGCTTCTCTATTATTAGGAACGGTAATCTCTGGTTGATGGATGATATTATGGCAATATGCAAAGGGATTTGCGTCGCCCAGAATTGTGATCTCTACACCATTATGTGGGAACTTGATACATTGATGGTAGGTAGATGGAACAGCTTGCATGGCATGTATCCAAGGTCTTCCTAACAATAGATTGTAGGGCAGAGGAAGGTCCAGAACCTGACAAATGATGTGCTTTACCACGGGGCCCACTCGGATTGGTAGTACCACAGCTCCTTTGGATGAACACTCCGCATCGTCATAGGCTTTGATTGTGATCTTCTGACGAGGATCCACTGATTCTACCGCATATCCCAATGCTTTGACCAATTGTAGTGTGCAAATATTCAGGCCTGCTCCATTATCGATCAAGACTCATTTGATCCTATCCTGGTTGATAAATCCTTCGATGTGGAGTGAGGCGTTATGTGGTTGCTAGAAGGAAGAGTTGTCACTTTCGAAAAAAGTGAGACAAGGTGATGACTTTAGACTTCCAACCATGGCTTGAAATTGGTCTATATTCAGATTTGTAGGGACTGACGCCTCTTGGAGTGCTTGATCCAAGATAGTTTTATGAGATGGCGATAGGCGCAGAAGCTCTAAAATGGATATAAGTGCAGGGGTTTTGTCTAATTGTTCCACAAGATTGTACTGCTTTGGGATGGAGGTGGTGCCTTGTGGAGCTGCCTTTATGGTAACTTTGCCACGACGCGTAACAACATTGCAATTTGAATTGGGATTTTTGAAGGTTATGGTTGCAACTTGCTCACTGGCATCATACAGATGATTCACAGTGTAATTATACGCAGCCTACGTATAATCTGTGGTATCAAGGCCTCGCCTGGAAGTGGAAGGACCCCTTTGATCTTGTGATGGAAGTGGATTTTTGAACATCAGATGATCATTATTTGTTGTTTTTGGGTCATGTCCTTCTATTTCAATTTCTCCTTGATCAATAAGATCCTGAATGAGATCTTTCAATCGGTGATAATTACTTGTCTTGTGCCCTCTTCCTTGATGGAATTCACAGTGTTCAGTATCTTTCCACCATGCCGGTTTGACCTGAGGCTCATAGTTTGATAGTTTAGGTAGAGTGACCAAATTTTGAGAAATGAGTTGTCGCAATACTATTTCAATGGGTTCCCCTAAGGGAGTGTATGTTCATTTCTGTTTTTGCTGATGAGGTCTTGGTTCATCATGAGATGTGATGCGACCTTGATTGGAAGGAATGCTTGTGTTATTCTGAGGTGGAGGATTTTGTCCTGCAAACCGCACCACAGGTTGTGTGTTTTGGATAGTCCGGGCATCGACAACCCCATCGTTGACGATATTCTTGTTTTTATTCCAGAAGTTTGGTTTATCGCTATTGAACCGTGGGCTAGGACCATCTTTTGGTTCATTAAAGATTTTGATGAGTCCTTTCTTGATGAGTGCCCGTTCACATTTTAAACCCTTGGTGATCATATCATTAAAAGAGTCTGTGTCTTTGACATCCAGGTGAAATTCCATTTCTTCGTTTAAGTTGGAAATGAATATTTCCACTAGTTCTTGTTCAGGTAACTGAAGAGAACGTATGCTAGACATTTGACGCCATCGTTGCAGGAATACTGAGAATTGTTCACCTGGTTTTTGTTTGGTGTTGCACAGATCAGCCATGGTGATGTCGCATTCAATGTTATGAGAGTAATGAGCTAGGAATTTCTAGATGAGTTCCTCAAATGTTCTAATGCCTCCTGGTAGTCGGGAAAACCATGATGTGGTTGTTCCTCCCAAGCTTTGGGGAAAAAGGCGCATTAGGTAGGTGTCTTCATATGCCACTTCAAGACAAGCGGAATGAAATTCTCGTACATAATCGTGGGGATCCCCCTTTCCTCTATATTTTTCAAATTTGGGTGTTTCGAATCCTATTGGAAAGGGTGGCATGTAAAGATTCCTATCAAAAGGATAGGGACAGATGTCATTGAGTGAGAATTGGTTAGTCTTGACACCACTATGAAGTTGTTGGGCGAGATTCTCGACTTGTTGCCGCAACATCTCCATTTCATTTGGAGGAGGAGGTGGTGGGTTACCTCGAGGAATATTATATCTGATGGGATCTCTACCTCTTTCTTCTTCATGGCGACTTTGTCTTTCTGATGCTTGTCTTAATTGGGCAAGATCAAAGTCTGAGGGGAGTTTGGCTCCTTCTTGAGCGAGTTTTAAGAAGTGAGCATCCGCATTACTCCTGAGTATTTCGTCAAACAATATGTTAAAGAGGGGGTTATGCTGAGCCCTTTCTATTGTTGCAGGAGTAGGAGTACTTTTGTTTTCATCATTCGCATTTCCTCCAAGTGCCTCTTGGAATTCATTGAGATTTTCCTCTTCTTCTTCTTCTATTTCTATTTCTCATTGTCGTGATTGTGATCGGGTTTGAGCCATTTTGTTTATGAGTCTTTGTTGAAATTGCATGAAAATGATGATGAGTTTTTGATGAAATGAGAAATTGATGATTGGTGGATTGTGTTGCACGTGGATCTCTAGCACTTTTAAGGTGGATGTAACCAAAATTCCTTCTTTGAATTGTTTGCTTGTTTGATAAGATTTGATGTGATAAGGTGTAGAGAAATCTGAGATGTGTTACAGATTGAACTACCTAGTAATGAGAGGATTCACTCATGAACTAGTTTTAACCTACGTAGATGTGTCTCTTAGGATGAGCTTATCCTAGATGTAGAAACAATCTAAAAAGTGATGTGAAGTGTTTGATTTCAAGAAATATCTAAAAGAGAAGTTGGAACAATAACCTCTTAATGTTTTGAGAGTTGGGACGGATTGATGATGAAATGATGATGTATGAGTGAGATGATGGATGAAAATGTTTTCAACTTCAATAAAAACTTTGTGTTACAAATGGGACAAACTCTACCTCTTCCCTTTCAGGTGTTGGAGGTATTTCTCGAGCTGTGTTGTAGGTGATGCAGACGTTTGGGAAGAAGTTGAGATTAATCTTTCCTCCTTGATTTTTGTGATAACTCAGAGCTCTATATTGCATAAAAGCTCTGCGGTTCAATCATTCAGAATCAAATTCGTTTGTTTTGCCTTGAAGGTAGAGACGCATACGATGTAGAAAGACTCTATGAGAGACAAAAACTTGTCTATAGATATAGAAGAATTTCCTCCTTTTGATCAAAGCCTTTGAGCTTAATGGTCTTCTTTTCAAGGTGATATTCTGATGACACTTCTTCTTTCGCAAGATGTGAAGAATGGTCATAAAATTTGACTCTTTGTTGTTTGCACCTTGTTTTTGATGTGTTTGTTTGTTTTTGGTAAGATGTTGGATATATACTTTGTTTTTGGGATTGATTTTCTGATTTGATGTTTCTTTGACAAGAAAACAAAGCAAGCACACAAACACAAGGATGTTGCCTAAAAGGCACAAATGAGTATGGGTCTAGATCACCCCAATCCTTGAACTTGTATATGACCCTTCTTTTAGATGTATTTTAAGGTGTATTTCCAAAGCTTGAAGTCGGCTCAATTTGCACTAGGTCTTTAAAACGAACACACTTCAAACACTTTTTATTCCTAAGGTCAAATGGCCAGTTGTGATAAATTTAGCCCACATCTTGATATTTCTTCGACTTTGGTACTACATACCTTATGAATCCCGCCGTGGCAGGTAAGGATGTGATATACTAAGTCTTGTGCGAGCATAACAAATAGATGATCCCTATGATGGGGGAGTCACCACTTTTTATCAAGCCACAAGTGACTTTTCAAAAAGCTATGTTTCTACTCAAGGAAATATGTATGGTGAGTATCTTGGGAGCAAAACCATCTATGCTCTTGCACTAAATTATATCGCAAATATCCTCAATCAATAGAACGGGTGGGCTACTACTTAAAGGTGTTTAGTCATGTTCGATGTTTTTGGACATAAGTTCATTCTGTAGTGACTCACTTAAGAGCCTTGTAACTGGTGGTGGGGCCCATTTGTCCTTTCGACCAGTTACACTGTAGGAACAGCTATACCCAAGGCTACAGCTTTCGCTCTCACCTGATTTCTATAGCGGCTCGAAGGATTTATCCGCTCGAGGTCGTTCCCAAGAGTATCGATCCTTTGGCAGGCCTCTCTTAAAAAGATAAAATTTTGAGTGTTACTAACACTTTTCTCTTGCACCTAGGACCACGAAAGCCAAGGGAGAGGATAGTGTGTGTTAGAGGTAGGACCACTCGACCAACTTTGTGCACAAGCGTGCCAAACACGAAATTTACTTGTTATTTTTAATCCATCATTTCAAAATGTGGTCTAACTATTCGGAGATGTTGCTCCAACAGCCATGGTGTTCATTTTAACTTCAAAGGCAATGTGTTTTGTAATCTAGAATTCAAAAATCCTGGTCAACTTAATGAAAAACACGTTTTTGCTTGAAGTAAAATTTGTTTGCAAAAATCAAAAACAAGTGGTTTGTTCTTTTTACTTGCCCAAAAATTGAAGTGTGGATTGTGATTTTTAAGTTTGATGCAAGAAAAGAAACTTTGTGTGTTGATTTTAAGCACCAAAATAAAGATGAATCCTAACTAGAAAGCAATACAATTTTGTGTTTTTTAATTTTTTTAAGCACCAAAAGACAAGTTTGCGATTTTTATGGTGAGTTTTTAACCTGCACAAACAAAAACATGTTAGTAAAATCGATATTCAAGGGGGGCTTCCACAAGCCTAAGAATTTCCATTTTTGTGGTTACAAGGCGATTTGGACGACACTCTGTTGCAATAGCGCTAGTCTGCGTTTAAACAGAAGCGCTATTTCACACATAAGCGCTGAAAGAACAAAAATGACAGAGAGTCAAAAGCGCTAAAAGATCTTCAATAGCGCCAGAAGAATGACCAAAGCGCTAAAATAGTGTCAAAAGCGCTGAAACTTTTACAATAGCGCTATTGTAAGAGCAATAACGCTAAAAGAAAAAGTGTCAATAGCACTAGAACGTGTTCAATAGCGCTAAAGCGCAACCTGTGTGACACTTTCAACAATCAAACATGTTAGTTAAAAAAAATGATATGTTTTTGGTGGTTTGATTCACGTCGGGTTCACCAAATGATGCCCTCCTAAATTGCACAAGGTTAGCAAATGATAAATAACACAAAAGACACGAAACCGTTAGTGTTAGTCAATCAAAAACTAATCTAAAAAGGCATACCAAGAGAGACACTAAAAACATGCAAGCATATTTAACTATCAAAGCAAACATGATGAGGCATCTCCAAATACCTCCTAACATGCTCTTAGTTTCTTTCTCCCTTGTTCCTCTCCTCTCCAAGTTCCAAAATAGTGTAGCTCTCAGCAGCTTTTTGCACTATGGATGCTTATGGAGGATTGAGATTGTAGTATAGCTCTAAATGTGAAATGAAAAGCTAATCCTATGCTATTGATGCTAAAATGATATATTTTAACCAAAATGATAAGATATTAGTTGATTATGCTAAAATGCTCTCTTAAAATGCCTATAGCTTCAATGCATACAAGTTTTCAGGATGTGGATTATGAAGAAATGGGCTCTATTTATAGGGAAAATGGAGCAATGGATGGTTGAGATTGAGTAATCTCAACAAGGGTCAGGATTGAATGATTTCAAATCCATGTGAGGGCTTTCAACCCAATCCCAGGATGACAAGTGTCAATGTGAGATAGGTTGAGAGGAGAGGGAATAAGCATTAAATGCCTGATATGACCTTGGGATTTTAGAGTCAAGGTTGGTTGAATGAATAAAATCTTTATTCAAAGAATAAAGCTTTTATCCAATGGATAAACTCTTGTGCAAATATGAAATGGATGAATATGGTCAAAACAATAAATGTTTGGGGGGACAAGTTTGAAATAACCATAAATGGTTATGTAAGAGCCATAAATGGTCATGTAAGAGCCATTAGTGGTCTTGGAAGACTTTGGGGGTTAATTTGTTGAACACACAAAGCATTAAATGCTTTTCAAAGACTTTTGAAGTCTTTGAGAAGTGACTCCATTTTGCTTAGGAATGTGACAATAATTAGGGGATGGATTAGGCTAATTAGGAAGGAGTTAGAAGAATCTAGAAGGGGATTAGATTTTGCAAGTGGATTTGGTGGGTGAGGGAAAATAGGATTTTATTAAAATAAAATTAGTTTATTTCAATAAATGTGTGCAAGTTGCATTTGTAGGAAAATGCAAGTGGGGTGGGGATAATGATTTAAATAAATGTTTTATTTAATTTATTTAAAAGAGGAATAGGGGGATTTTAATTAAATAAATAGATTTTATTTATTTAATTGATTTGAATTTGATTTAATGAATTAATTAAAATAAATTGAATAATTTATTTAATTAATAGAAGAATATTTGGAGATGAATTAATTAAATATTAATTTAATTAACTGATGGCTAGTGGATTTTTAATCAAATAAATAGCGAATATTTATTTAATTAAGCTGGATAGATTTGTGTGACTACAAGTATTATAAGAGCTTACACATCTAATTCAAATGGGGATCGATTCTGATGATTTCTCAATAGCCTCTATTGACAAGTTTGTATATTTCAAGTGGCTCTAAATAATTTCAAGTGCATTTTGAGTCGCTATAAGAAATATTTCATCAGTTTCGAGGACACCATCACATAAGTCAAGGCAAATTACAAAAGATACATCTGGACCTTATGATACTAAGATCCAAGATGGAATACACAAATTCAAGAAGAATCCATGGCCAAGAATGGAGATGATGAAGTGTCCCATGACACTTAGATAATTTCTCTTAGTATATGCATTTTGTATTTTTATTTTGACATTCTACATATAATTTGAGAAAATTTAATTGCATGTAGCCATAGTACAAGTCAAAATCAAGTAGGACTATACTATTGAATAAGTAATAGTTAGTTGTACATTTTCCTAATTTTGTTCATAGCCCCTCTCCTATATATATGAGGGTGATCATTTGTAAATTTTCATCTTTATGCAAAGTTGTAGTGTCATAAAATTGCGACCCTTGCAATTTTTACCACATTAGGGTCTTCACGTTGGTAATTTGAATCCCTGAGCCTGATCGGAGACCCAAGACTTGCTCAAACCCCAGAAACCACACTCGTTCTGCCCTTTGCACTGCCTAAACCTACTTCCTATCCTTAGACAAGGGCTGGACAAGAGCGTGGTGCCCCTGTCCTTGCCCTATTTTGGGGCCCCCTTTGTCCTATCCTTGCATTGGACTTTGCATAAAGCGAGAAAAAATTTCCTTGTGTCGACCTGTGACAAAACATTAGTCAATTAACCCTAATTGACAAGTATATATGTCGCATTTGTCCTTCCCATTTGCATAAGTTAGAAGTTGGATAAGTGGGAATACATGAGATCACGCATTCGAGCATTCAAGCATTCCTTTCTAGCATTGAGCATTCTCAAGTCTCTCTTCAAGGCTAGGTGTTGCATTCATGTCAAGGATTCAACCATTGAAGAGGAGATCCCTTTCAACATTCAATTCAATACAAGCAAATCTACCTACATTATATCTACAACCTCCCTTGAGGTGAATTACATTTCAATCTTTCATTTACATTTACTTTTAAGTACTTTCTTTCATCATTTGGTTAATTCCAAAATTGGGGTTTGACCTGAAGGCAAACCCCCAATCCCAACCCCTTTTCCTCTCTTTTATGTGTGTAGGTTGCAGGTGCGGAGCTATGTTTGCAGATTTGAACTCCATTTGCAAAGGTGAAAAAACCTTTTTTGTTTCACGTATTTTTCGGAGGACCGTGGACACTTTCAGCACGGTCCTGATAACTTTTCCTCAAATTTGCAGGCCAGCTTCGTCTCAACATATTATAGCCAGATCCAAGTGCACAGCTTCATCTCACGCTTCTATCTTGAGTTATAATCAGTTCTTTGCTACTTTTACACTTAGTTCTACAACATATAATTCAATCATCTTCCATTCTAAAAGAGGGGTTAGCTTGTCATTTCTATCCCATTCTCAATTCATTTAGTATTCAATCTCTTTCCTAAGAGATTGAATCTAGTGAATTTCCCCCTCTTTTAAATTTAATGTGGATAAAGTGTTTGAAGAGAAATCAGTAGTGAAACTTTCATCTCTCCTCGGAGGGAAGAAAAGCTTTTTTCTTGATCTCTCCATCACTCACCTATTTTCCACCATTACATTTTGGTGAACCCGATGTCTTACATGCTTTATTCTGAAAATCATTGCATACTTTTCATTTACAAGTTTATTTTTCTGCAAACTTAGTGGTTAATTCATTCAAAACCTTAGTTTTTAAAATTGAAATTGAACTTGTGTTTTGTAAAAATTGCTTGTTATTGTCTTAGATCTGAAAATTGCTTTGTTTGTCAAATTCAATTTCTTCATTGTCTTGTTCAATTTGCAAATCAAATCCATAAAATTAAGAGGTTAATTGTCAAAACCCTAATTTTCAAAAATCATCTGAAATTGTGCAAAAATTAAATTTCCATTTAATTTTCAGATTTGTGACTTTTTTCAGACTTATTTTCTTTCCTACAATTCAAATTTTCAATTTCCCTCCTTTTTCAAATTTCAAAATTTCAAAAATTAAGTGGTTAGGCCCTAAAACCTTAATTTTCAAATTTAATTGGATTTTGTGCAAATTTCAATCAATTTCCATTTTCTAAACATTTTTCTAAGGTATCCTTATCCATTAGGTTTGACCCTATTCAAATTTTCAATTTGATTCCTCATTTTTTCCAAAACCCTAATAGGGTCCTATTTTCACATTCAACCCTTCATTTCGTCTATCTAGAGATCGTAAAATCCACCAATTTTTAGGGGTTCTCTTTAAAATCATCATAGCTTTCATCCCTGAAATTTTTTTAAAAAGTTGGTCGGATCGTGTGCACTTTCAACACAGTGCCAGGCTTTTTTCTTGAAATTTTGGAAGACTATTATGATCGTATTTAATAGCTTAAATCCATTAAATTGGTTGATTTTTTTGATTTTTTATCCCTCTAAAATCAAAAATACCTTCAAAATTCAACATTTCAGATTTCAATAAAAAAATTTAAGTTAAGTGGTTAATTATAATTTGCCCTGATTTTAAAAATTCTAATTTTATCAACTTTAAAATTAAGTGGTATCCCATTGGCCCTAATTTTAAATTCCAATTTCCTCTTTCATTTATCATAAAAAATATTTTTGGAAATTGTGTCATTTTCTTCTTTCAACAAAGTTCAAATTGTTTAAACATTATTTTCCCAAATTTTACATTATTCAATTTTTGTACACTTTGTTCTTCTTATTCAAAATTCAAAATTTTCCCTCTAGTGCATGAGTTTTACCACTATTAGTCCTACCTACACTATCCCCATTAGGTGAAGCATTATAATTAAGGCTTCCCAAGGTTTAATTACCGAGGAGATGGAGCATAATTTGGATGACTTCTTTAATGAGGATCATGTTAATTCTTCCCATCCTAATCATGTCCCTATCTATCCAATTGATGAATCTCATGATGAACCCGAAGAAGCTTTGACTAGAGTTTCCATAGATCAACTTTCAAAATTGGATAGTAAATTTGATAACTTTCAACAATGGATGTCCCAAGAATACCCTAATAGTGAAGCTCTTCCATTATTTGAAGGCCTTAAACGCATGATTCAAAGTGATAACAATGGAATTGATATATTGTGTGGCGTTGCTCATATGGTTGATTTTAATGTCATGCCTATATAGAGTTGTGTTGAGAATTTAGGTTATTCACAACCTTTAAATCAAATCAATTATTCTATTCCTTTGACCACTCCTGTGGCTAGTATTCCTACTTTCACATCAAACATCATGGCTACATCAACTCAAAATGGCATTCCTACAACAATTGGTCATGGGGGAAATCCCTCTTCTTCATTTAATCCTCCATCTTTACCTATGTCTTCCATAAGTATTCCTATTATCCCTCAACCAATCAATGTGACACAAGGGGGCAATTCATTCAACAATTTTATTCCTCCTTTAAGTGACCCATTTCCTACTCAATCATCAAATATGCATACTTATCGTAATGTCCCACCACCTTATTCTTAATCCATGCCTTCCTTCAATAACATCACACCACCCTCTCAATCAACCATGTCTCACATCAATTCTTCTACCGAATCAACCATTAACAATCTTTCTCAAATTGTGTCTTCCTTACAACAACAAATTGCTTTCATGAGTCAATCCAAGTTTAGTGTGCCCACATTTGATGTTGCGAGCCCACTTTCCCTTGATATTTTTAAAGTCATCCCACCTAAGCATGTTGAGGTCCCTCAATTGGAACTCTATAATGGAAAAGGCGACCCTCTCATACACGTTAAAACATTTCAAACCTTGTGTACCGATTTTGCTTTTGATCAAAGATTGCTTGCAAAATTGTTTACGAGAACACTAAGTGATAAGGCTTTGCAATGGTATTGATCTTTGTCTTCTTATTCTATCACTTCTTTTCAACAATTAACAAATGCTTTCTGTAGACACCTAAAATTGTCCTGTCTAATTAAATAAATATCTTTATTTAATTAATTATTTTAAGCCTAATTCTTCTATTAATTAAATAAATCTTTATTTATTTAATTAATTCATTTATCCTCTTCTAGCCTTATTTCTCATTTAAATAAATACTTTTATTTATTTAAATTACCCTTTTCCTAAATTAAATAAGTACTTTTATTTATTTAATTGATCCCACTTCCTCTATTAATTAAATGAATCTTTATTTATTTAATTAATTCAGTATCCTTTTCTACCCATGGCACATGTCATTCATCTCTTAATTCCTACACTACCTACCCTCTCATTATTTTCTTATTTTCTCTACCTACCTTCTAATCTTAGCGGGCCATTTATCTTGTACACCTCTTAATCTTATCCCTCCATTTCTTACAGTGTCTTCTATATAAGAGGATCCTTCCTTCATTATCAACCCTATTCAACTACTAGCGCTTCCAAGCATTCTAGCATTTGAAATTTCATATGCGATCAAGCCTACTTGCAACCACATTTCTATTCTTTGTTGAGCTCTTGTGCACACATAAAATCTGAGAGCAAATATATCAAGCAAGATCAATGGAGATAGGAAGAATGGAGATCCAAACCCTATTGGACATGTGATGGTATAATCTTTGTGATTTTGTTGATTTGCATTATCTTAGGTAATCTTCATATGTTATGGTGGATCTTTATTGTTGTTAGGCTAGGGTTTTGTGGTTGAATCTATTCAGTCTTTCAATATTGTTGTTTCCATCATTACCATAAACATTTTGGCATGCCCGGTGGGACTCTCCTTTTGCATTTAACATCTTTTGTTGCAGATTTTGTGTATTTGAAGTTGCAGATCTGACATTTTCAACAACATTTCAACTTTTCGCATCTGTGAATTTTAGAACCGCGTTTCTGATTTTATGTCGCGTTTGTGACCCCTAGAATCATGTCTACGTCCTCGACATTATTTTACTTTTTTGCAGATTGCAGGGTCGCGTATGTGTTCTTGAATTGCGTCTGTGCATCTTTTAATTGTGTATGTGTTCTAGATCTGCATCTGTGTTGCCGAAATGCATCTGTGAGGATTGAAACTGCATCTGTGTTCTCTAACCGCGTTTGCGTGAAATCCAATCGCGTCTGTGTTTTTGTTTGTTTTTTTGCAATTTTCAGTTTTTGTTCCAGTTTTTTAGGAATTTATTTCATCTTTTTGATTTCAGATCTAGTTTATTCCAGCTAACATCTTGTGATCTAGCTAACAAATTGGTGTAGCTTGTCCTTGAAGCAACGCATCTTGTCGAAGGCCCCTTTTTCACAAAGTCTTTTGGATCTAAAATTTACCTAACTTGTGTGCTTGCATGAGGGGTATTATTGCAAAACTACTAACAAATCTTTGTTGCAAAATTTTTGGCAAGGGTTTTTTATCTTTATTGTGTGCCTTGTTTTCATAGATTAGCAAACACTTCAATTGGTGCACTAAAATTGAACTAGTGTTTTTTATGTCTTGAGCAATAGGCTCTTTTTTGTTTGATCTCTAGAGGGCTTGTCTCCCCGTGTGGTCATTAGGACTACTAGTGAGGAGAGAACGACCCAAGTGGTAGCGAGGAAAACCCACCTCTTCTGAACCACTATAAATAACTCTATCCATGGTGAAAGCCATGGGTAACATGTGTTGATTAGTACATACCAACACTATGTCTCCCCATAAACCTGTTTGATCAAATTTATTTGATCAGTAGTAGGGCGTAACCCCTACCAGTTGGGAGCCTTCTGTATTTACAGAGCTAAAAGTGCCGCATGTATGGCCACATGAGTGGATGCCCTTACTCGCACCTTTTTTGTTTTAGAAAGCCCAAATCCTTCTAGTTTTGGGGGCAAGAGGTCGGACCTCTAGAGCGGCCCACACACATACGGTTCTTAGTAGAGATACAAAGCTCACCACGGGGAGTTTTCATGGGGACTGATGCTTGGCTGCCCCAGAGAAGTGAGTGTCGAGGGTGGAGCCAGTAGGGTCAAGCATCTAAGTATCCACTTTGAATAGCATAGCCTCGGGGGAAACCCCATGTGGGATCAACAACTATTGTCCTGGCCAACCAGAAGAATTGTGCTTGCTTCTTTTAAACATTCGAACATTCAAGATCAAACATCAAAACATTGTGTCTTTTGTGTCTTCAAGTGTATGCAAAACATTTTTACATCAAACAACACACTTCTCTTTGAGTCATTTTGATTCCAAACACTTGCAAACATTGAGTCCTCATCAACATTGTGTCCTCTTGTCACGGAAAAATAGTCAAAAAAAATCAGATTTGGTCACAACAGCAACTTTACAAATTGGAAAAATTGCACTCAATTTTTGGAAACGCGTCTATGTCTGACAGAAACACGTCTGTGTCATTTAACTGCGTTTGTGTAGGACAGAAACACGTATGTGTTATCATAAGAAAAACTGCATTCACAAAATCTCATAAACGCGTGTGTGCAGTGTTCAAACACGTCTGTGTCATTTAACCGCGTCTGTGAAGTATACAGGCACATCTGTGTTCAGAATTGAAAAACACTTACAATCCAGCAAACAAGAGCAGTCAATTTCAGACTCATTGAGCTTCCTAGGTTATTTCTCTGGGTTTTCATCTATCATTCAGCCTATTTCTGGGTCTTACAAAGTCCATCATTGCTTTACACCTTGCATTACATTCACATTTGTCTAAACTTGAGTCAAAAGGTCACTTGCTTGTCCTCGTCTTACTTTGTCAACACACTACATACAACAACATTTTGCTAGGTGGTCCCTCATCAAGGTCTATCACCTTTGGGTCTCATTTGGTCTTACTTAGAGTCAAGGTAAACTTACCTCATCAAGAGAAACTATCATCTCTTTGGAAGCCACACCTACTCTACTACATACATACTTGGTCGTACACTTTGGACATTGCAAGTACACCTCAGATTCATTTACATTCCATCCAACTCTTGGTCTTCCATACTCTTTCCATTTTCATCTAGTCTCACACATCTTGGTCAAGACCTAGTTCTTGGTTGAAACCCATTCCCAAAAATCTAGGAGAGAAGCTAAAGAGGCTCAAGAGACCACAAACATGAGTGCCTATGAGTATGACAATGATATCTTCGATTCTGATCATACTACATTACCTGGCATGGACATCTATAGAAACACTCAAAATGTTGAGAACATGGATAATACAAACAACAATGATACACACAATGACAATATGGACAACATTTTAGTACATTCAACAGAAGTGGAAGACTCTATTATGGATCCCCATTTTAATAGATTGGTTGAGGAAATCATTAGAAGAGATAGACAATATTTCTTACAAGTGATAGCACAAAGTGGAGCTAACATACCTCATGATTTTGACATGTCTCAAATAGTGGAAAATCGACCTATGCAAGAAAGTCAACTCAACATGGATCAAAGGAGACCTAATAGTGGAGATACTAGAGGACCACATTTCGTGCCTGAGTCACCATCATCCTTGTTTCAAAAACTTGAGATCCCAAATACACATGGTCAAGCTTATGATACTCACGAAAGAGCATCTCATGAACAACTTTGTCTACACATACCCTTATTGAAATCTTATGCAGATAAATACACTCAATTGCATACCAATACTAAGGACAAACCTCCAAAACAATTGGATATCTAGAGGCATACTCAAAATCTGGACACAAGAAAACCCTGTGTCAAATTTGGGGTAAACACACAAGAACAAACTCATGACATGTCTGTAGAATATGATATACATGGATAAAGCAGACATTTCATTCCTCATTATGACTTTATACCAAGTGGTCCTTATACGTAGTATCATTATAGACCTCCATTTGAACATGTTTATGATCAATACCGTCCATATATGCAGTATCCTCCTTCTCCACCGGGTGGCTCAGGCATGGGATATGGTCCAAGAAGTCGGTCTCCACCTAAGAACAAATTGGAACAACAAATAAAGGACTTACAAAAGAAGATGGAGGACATAAATACACCAAAGCCAGCTTACACAATGAGAGACATATGTCCCTATCCATTTGACAAAAGCATTCCAATGCCTCCTTTTCCTACACATTTCGTGGCATCAAAGTTTGATAAGTACAGAGGCAAGGGAGACCCTAAGGCACATATAAGATAGTTTTTCATAGCTTGCATTGAGGTAGCATCAAAAGAAACGTACTTGATGAGATTGTTCCCACAAAGCTTAGGTGATCAATCTATGGAATGGTTCTCCCAACTTCCACCTAGAATTAAGTCTTGGGGTGATCTAGCGGAAGCTTTCATACAACATTTCGCATACAACATAGAGACAAACATATCAGTCACCACTTTGTGCAACACCAAGCAAAAGGATGGGGAGTCATTTTCATCAATCTTACAAAGATGGAGGAATTTAGCCAGCAAATGCTCTTGTGAAATTCCACAAAATCAAATTGTAGAGATGTTCACATAGAATGTCCACAGAGAAATTGGTTATGACTTAAGAAAAGCTTGTTTGTCCACTTTCAAGGATGTCATTGAAAAAGGCTTAGCAATAGAGAAGGTCTTAATTGAGCAAGGAGTCATTAAGATATTCAAAGAAAACAAAGAGGACTTTAAAGGAAAAGACAAGCCACGATTTTGGAACAAAAACAAGAACACAGTAAATGATGGTGTTGTCGATGCTAACACAGTGAGACCCAAAATCGTTCTTTCTGGATCAAGTTCTACAAACAACCAAGTAAATACTCAAACAACTTCAAAACCACAAAGGAAATACACCCCATTGGGAGAACCACTTGAGTCAGCCTTCAAGAAGCTAGTGGCAAACAAGATAATAACAATTCCAGACAATCCTCCATATGAACCAAAGGTCAAACCAAATTGGTGGAATGATGATGAGTATTGTGAGTATCACAAGAGAAAGGGACATAAAACAGGAAACTGTCATCGTTTGAAGAACATCATGTTGGTATTTTGGTATGGTTTTGTCATTGATGTCAACACCTACTAAACACTTATCAACTCTGGCACTTTGGAGAATCAGCAACATTCACCGGCAAGCAAGTGACTAATGCACAGTCACTGGTATCGGGTACACCGATAAGATATAATGATCACTGACACTTGGAATGGCGTGGAAAACACTTCGTAATGTCGAAAACATTATTTTTACATCTTGTTTTGGAGAATTGGTTATTGGTATATTCACACTTGCATATTTTCTATTATCGGCAAATAGCTCCAGGGTATACACCGGTAGGTTTATCTTTTCCAGATCAGCATGACATGCTTTGGAGATGATTAATTATTGTTGTAAATGCATTAAGCCGACATGTTCAATCAGTTATTGCATCGGATATTGTTTTGTTTATAAAATGTTTTTATTGTAATATCTTGTAGAGCCAACCTACTAAAATTGGTCTTAGGTTATGGTATAAATGTAATATCTTATTTTTAAGATCAAATATGGAATGTGAAAAAGTATTGTGTGAAGGTATATACGAGAATAAGCAGATCTATACATGCAAACATCATTTGAAGATTGAAGGAGGGTTTTTGTGAAGACAATCAAAACTACACCGGTACTGAATCCAACATATGAAGATGCTATTTTGTGCAGTACATTCTTATTGGATTTAACCATCCAACTGTAGTCAGTGTGACTCCCATTTTGTGATTGAGCAGTGAGCTCTAGGCGCTTGGCCTTTCTGCATGTGCAGACCCCTTTTATGTACACTTACTATCTGCAGTAGTATCATCTGATTGTGGGTAAGGTTTCCCACCGTGGTTTTTTCCCTTACAAGGTTTCCACGTACAAATATTGGGGTTATGTGTTGTGGATGACTTTGTCTTTATGTTTCATGCACTAATCCTTACCGGTATAGCAATTAATTGTTAAAACTGTCTACCGGATTATTAAACTGGTTTACTGGTATTAAGCATTAAGTTGGTTAAGTTGTTTTGGTTTGAATTTATTAGACAACTGATTCACCCGCCCCCCTCTCAGTTGTCTCCAGGACCCAACACATCATACAAGATCTTATTGATACAGGTGACATTGAGATCGAAGGACATTCATCCAATCAAGAACATGAGATGTTTAAGGAACCATTCCCTAAAATGACAAGGGAAAATCCAAATCCATAGATGAGAAGACTAACTATACCAGAGCATCCTATAACTATGATTCAACTATTAATCACATTTCGATGGACAATTATGTCTGTACCATTATCGTAAAGGACAAAACGCCTAAAAATTCTACCCAAAGACCCAAAGTTGTCCTAAAAGGCATTGGACCTTCTTTTGAATCTACCTCTAAATGTAATGTCACAACTCGATGAGGTAAGGTCATTTTACAAGGTGCTCCAGCTAAAACTACTGCTTCCTCATCAGCCAAAGCTGAGTACGATCTGATAGAACAGTTAGGGAGGACGCCCATGCTTATCTCCATCCTAGAGCTTTTACGCATATCCCCCGCACATAAAACCATTCTTGACAAAACTTTGAGAGACACTATTGTCCCCACTGATTTGAACGTGGACCAGTTTCAAGCCATGGTGGGATACCTTTCTATTCCACACTCCCTTACATTCACAGAAACTGATGATGCATCCATAAACCAACCACATAATGCGCCTTTACACATTGAAGCCTTCCTCCACAAATGTTGAATAAAATGAGTCCTGGTAGATGGAGGAGTTGGTCTCAATAAATGTACTTTGAACACAATAATACAATTGGGATATTCATATAAAGTTGTGAATGCTACAAACAAATTCACCATCAAGGCATATGATGATGAAGAGAGTTCATCCAAAGGCATAGTCACTTTACCTCTTAGAGTTGGGCCAGTTATGAAGGATGTGGTTTGTCAAGTCCTAGACCTCGATCTCATATACAAAATATTGCTAGGATGTCCTTGGATTCATGAGATGAGAGCAATCCCATCTACATACCATCAATGCATTAAGTTTCCTCATAACGGAGTTGAAGTAATAGTTAATGGTGATCCTAATCCGTTTATATACTGCAATAACTTGAGGCCAAAAGCCAAGACAATAATTCCAATTAATAGAGAAGCTATCCCATCTTTTGCATATATTGACCTTAAATCATTAAAACCTTCAACATCAAAGCAAGGTGAGCTTAAAGAGAAATATCAAGACAATGGCATGGGTGAATACACTCTAAATCAAACCATGTGCTTACAACAAGTTATGAGTTCACCAAAAGAATATGGATGACCACATCCTTCTAAATGGGTATCTATCATTATGCTAAAATGGGATCCTACTATATTCCAAAAGTGGGGTAAAATGGAAGAAGACTTATACAAAATGCTTTACAAAGACCCTGAAGATGGTACACAAGATCACATCAAGATACCATGTGAAAAATATGGCAAAGGATTCAAGATCCTACAAAATTTTGGGTACGATGGTAAAAGTCCTCTTGGCTTAAGAAAAGAAGGTATCACTCAACCTTTGCAACTAGAATTGGCAATTAAAAATCAGTGCTTGAAAGAGCTTGGTTTCATCTCTTCCAGGGTAAACACTCACAAATCAGAAGAAGCATTGCAAATCATGATTTCCAATGATCAACAAGAGATCTGCTATTCCACTGACTCTAATGGATGGGAATGGGTTTCAGACAAATCCTCCAGTGATTATGAACTCACCGAGATATTCTGAGAACCAGGTGAACCCACAGAAGAAGAGGAATTTCATAGAAAAGTCAAAATTGGTCAAGAAACAACCCCTAAGGATCCCACACAGTCTTTATTTTTAGGTTCTAGGTCGAAATCATGAAGGATGAGGACACCCATTCTGGAATGCGCTTTTAGTAATGACAATTTGGACTTGTTCACAATCGAGACAAATGAGGAGAGTGCCAACGATGACCTCGACAACTACCTTGACATACCTGAATATAACTATATTCGCACCCTAACACCCGCTGACTTTGAAAACATTGAAGGCCTTCCCCTTGTTCACCACCAACTTATTAACTGGGACCACGAAGGACCTATACAATTCGACACATTCCAAAATGATGAAGCCTTTATTGACTATTTAGGCATACGAAATGATCTTCCGCTTGGGGACCATAAGGAGGGATACACTATAGAACTCAAAAGTGCGGCATATTTTGGTGATGGTGTTGGGCCTTCCAGTCGCAAAAATGTAAAAATAAAAACAAATCATGGGTTTTACGGTGAAAACCACATTGTGGCACTGTCTGACCCCAAAAAAGTAAAAAGAAAGGACATATCTGAGGGTGAAAACCTCTTTGAGGTGCCATAAGTTGGAAGGCTTGACATCCTCCCAGCATCATTTGAGGAAAAAGCATCCATGTTAGTAGAAGAGACCATCAAAACAAGCATTGATACAGAAGAGATTCCACATAACATATTCCTGGCACAATCTCTGACAGAGAGAGAAAGACCGAAGTTCATAAGTTTCTTCACAGAACGACAAATCAATTTTGCATGGTCATATGCTGATATGCCTGGACTGGATCCGGATTTAGTAATGCATCATTTGACAGTTACACCAGGAGCAAAGCCAGTGAAACAAAACTTAAGAAAGATGCATCCACAAGTGGCATTATTAGTCAAGGTAGAGCTTGAAAAATTGTTGGATGCCGCATTCATACGCCCAATTGATTATCCTGAATGGATCTCCAACTTGGTACCAGTCAATAAGTCAGATCGCAGCATCAGAATATGCACAGATTTCAGAGACATTAACAAAGCTTGTCCTAAGGATGACTTTCCATTGCCAAACATCAACCTGATCGTAGACCTCACAACAAGTCATGCAATGTTATCTATGATGGACGGATTCTCTGGCTACAATCAAATAAAAATCGCATCTGAGGATCAGCACAAAACAATGTTTACTTGTCCATGGGGAACTTTCTCTTGGAATGTCATGCCCTTTGGGCTAAAGAATGCAGGCGCTACATACCAACGAGCCATGACTACTATCTTTCATGATCTCAAGCACGTAACTGTAGAAGATTATGTTGATGACCTCTTGGGAAAATCAATAGATCGAGACACACATTTGGACATCCTTTCAGTCATTTTTGATCGATTGGAAAAATACAAAGTGAGACTAAATCCCAAGAAATGTGTCTTTGGAGTAACCTCCAAGAAGCTCCTTGGATACATTGTTTCAAAAATAGGAATTGAAGTCAATCCAGCAAAAGTCAAAGCGATCTTAGAAATGCCACCACCAAGAAATATCAATCAACTTTGATCTTTACAAGGAAGACTCCAATTCATATGAAGATTCATAGCACAACTTGCGGATAAATGTCATCCTTTTTAGCACCTGCTACACAAAAACATCAAATTCAAATGGGATGATAGTTTTCAACATGCTTTTTAGATACTCAAAGATTATCTTCTGAATCAACTAGTCTTGATGCCACCAGTCCCAGAACAACCCCTATTACTCTACATATCAGCTACATCAACAACACTAGGGGCACTCTTAGCGCAACAAGATACTGAGGGCAAAGAAAAGGTAGTATATTACATCAATCATACTTTGGTTGGTTATGAGTTAAACTACACACCAATTAAGTGGGCATGTCTCGTTGTGGTTTTTGCTTCGCAGAAATTACGAAATTACATGCTAACTCATAAAACTAAGTTGGTCACAAGGATTGATCCATTGAAGTATCTTCTCAATAAGGCGATGCTTAGTGGTAGACTAGCCAAATGGGTGATGCTCTTGAGTGAATTCAACATTGAATATGTGGATAGAAAAGTAATAAAGGGAAAAGTTATCACAAATCAGTTAGTAGATGCACCCATGATAGATGATGCTCCTCTAACTTCAGAGTTTCTAGATGAATCCATCTTGACAGTATCACACACGAAGCCTTGGCAACTGTACTTTAATGGCTCATACATGCAACATGGTGCAGGAGTTGGCATCCTCTTTATCACACCTCAAGGGGATTCCATTCCCAAATCATACCGATTGCCATTTAATTGCACTAATAACATAGCAGAATACGAGGCATTAACAACTGGATTACAGATTGCAGTTCAGTGGAAGATCCAGGAACTTCATGTTTTTGGGGACTCTCAACTTGTAATTCGTCAAGCAACCGATGACTGCCAAACAAAGGATGAAAAATTAATACATTACAAGAAAATGGTAGATTACTTCAAGCAATATTTTATAAAGATAACCTTTGAGCAGATACCAAGAGAGCAGAATCGAGCCGCAGATGCCATGGCTATTATTGCCTCGTTGATCGATCTATCATAGCATGAAACCCGCTATGAGTTCTTGGTGGATAACCTTTGGGTTCTCTCATATGAGATTACTCCTGCTGAGATGATCTATGTTGTTGGTCCTGATTCCCAGTTATACGGTTCCATTTTCACATACCTTCCTAACAAAACCCTTCCTCTTGACTTATCCAACAACCAACACTACACTTTTATTCGCCAATCTTCCCGATACGTCATTTTAGCCGATATCCTATACCGTTGAGGTCTAGATGGCACTCTTATTAGATGTTTAGAAAGGGATGAAGCTAAGATTGTGTTACGTCATGAAGGAATATGTGGTCCACACTCTAGTGGTCCTACCTTAGCCAAGAAACTCATCGGGACTGGATATTACTGGCCTAATATGGAAAAAGACTCATATCAATTTGTCAAGAAATGTGGGCAATGTCAAATTCATGGAGACCTTATTCATGCACCAACACAAGAACTTCAACCGATTGCGACTCCTTGGCCCTTTCATCAGTAGGGACACGATCTGATAGGCAAGATTCACCCTCCTTCCTTCAATGGCCATAAATTCATTATCACTGCCACAAAGTATTTCACAAAATGGATTGAAGTTGTGCCTCTTACACAAGTCATTGGAAAACAGATTGCTACATTCATTCTCAACTATATCATTTGTTGGTATGGTATCCCTCTTTCCATCATCACTGATAATGGACGTCCCTTCAAAAACCAAGATGTTCATGAACTTTATGATCGCTTCCATATTACCCATCATTTTGCCACTCCATATTACCCCCAAGGTAATGGTCAAGCTGAGGCATCTAATAAAACTATTCTTAAAATCCTCAAAAAGACAGTCGATGACGCTGGCCGAAATTGGCATATCCAACTTATTCCTGCACTTTGGGCTTATCGCACAAGTGTTCACACACCTACACGAGCTACACCTTATTCACTTGTCTATGGCACTGAATTTATCTTGCCTATTGAGGTTGAGCTACCATCTTTACGAGTCTCTTTGCAAAACATTATCAATGATGAAGACTATAGGGTCTCTCACTTACAAGAACTAGAACTATTGGATGAACGAAAACAAACTGCTTTTAATCATCTCAAGGCTTATCAACAATGAATGAGTCACAGTTACAATCACAAGGTAAAGCCTTGGACATTTGAGGTAGGTGACTTAGTTCTCAAAGAAAATCCTAAAAATCAGCAAGATAGAGAGAAGAAGGGCAAATTCGAACCAAATTGGCTTGGTCCTTACATCATTACAATAGCCTATGGATCTGGTGCATATCAGCTCTCAACCACAAAGGGCGAACCTTTGGAGGATCCTATCAATAGCATGCACCTTTGTAGGTTTTACACATAGCTCTTCAGAGTATCCTAATTCAAAAATACAATAAAAACCAAAAAAATCAAAAATACAAAAAAAAATCAAAAAACTAAATTCAAAAATACAAAAAAAAATTTTAAAAATTGAAAAAAGTAAAGAGAAATAAATTCGTCCAACAGTGAAAACCACTTTGGTGGCGCCTTGGGCAAGTACTATGGTGAAAATTGGGTCACTGGTGCCATGTGTAGAGACATTTCTCCTCCCTCCTTCAGGATTCCATTTCATCCTTTCACTTCGCACACACTCATAGCCTATCCATCCATAATAAACTTACCCATTCCCAACATGGCTTGTTATTGATCTACCCAAGATTGGTTATCCATTCCTAATAAACCTCCATTTTTACCCCTTTCCATTCATAATAAATCATCTCCTATCTATGGCTAAGGCAAATCCTAAGTCTAGTGATGGGTGTGGAACTAAGAGCATCACACGTTCTGAGGAGTACAGTTTCTTCCAATCTTCTTTAGTCTGTCTGCACACAATCCACAATAAAGCAACACTTGCATTGTCGATCCGCAATAGAGTTCCGTCTTCTCCACAATAAAGTATTAGTTTCATGGATTCAGTCAGTTCAGATGAGACACAGCAGCAATGGGCTTCAACAAATCTAATCTTTCAACAGACTCAGACAACATTATGGTTCAGTGCTATCTATCCCTTTGTGAAGGAAAACATTGTGACCACAATCAAATAAGATTTATACAAGTGACAAGAGACACTAAACTTGAGGACTACAGTGGATGTTGGTGTCAAGTCTTGGTTTTCTTTTTTATTTTATCTTTTGGTGACATGTCTTTTAGCTTTTCCGGGATGTCTCTGACTAGAGATTCTATCTCCAGGAAGTCTTTGACTAGAAAGGAGAGGATGGGGTATCGTCACCTATTTTTCTTTGTTGTATGTGGATTGCCTCTTAGTAATGAGGATACTGAGAGTCTAGTGTGAACTGGGGCATTCCTTGTTTGTGACTGTCTGATCTCCATGCAAATGGGTACAATGAATTTTTGGGTCGAACATATATCTGGATTGCCATGACCTATTTGTCATAATAAAGCTCAATGATGATAAAGCACAAGAAGCTCTTTCACTTCCATATCTTCTATCTCCCATCCCCCTTTCTTGATTGACCTCCATCATCCTTCATGAGTCCATGTAGCTCATTATCACATGACTAAGTATAATGACATGCCAAAAACATTTGCATTTCATATAGTTTGCACTTGCATTACCACATTTTAGCATTTCATACATACATATAGATATCACAATTGCATCACATCCTGCACACAACACATGTTAGCACATTTTACATTCTCATCATGTAAATAGTCATTTGCATTATCATATTCATATGCATTTCATACATTCACATATGCATAACATTTAAAAATATAAAAGAACAAAAATATATTGCATTTCATCATGTACATATTTGCATCCATATCATAAGCATCACATAGAATCATGCCTCACATCACATAGGTACACATGCATATGGTTGCCACAAGGATGAATCGTCTCATATATATATATATATATGAAAATCATAAGTGTCATGATAGAATGATATCAAAATCATATGGCTACAATCACCCAAAGGTGTCATCATACAAAATGGTACAAAATTGATACATGGGGAGCCCTCTAAGGCTATGATGAACTCCCTCCCTCAAAGCCAACTAGCTTTGATGGAGTCTGAGCCCTGGAAGGACCTGCCCCAGGATCATCTCTCCTGCCCCCTCTATCTAGTGGTGGTGGAGGACCAATGACCCCACCACTAGACACCTGTCTTTTGTCTCTCCCTCCAGTGGTCGTCATCGTTCGCAATGGTCTCCGGAAGCTCCTAGCCCGCTGATCTGGTGGCACCACTCCATAGTACAGGTCTCGCCAGTAGGTTATCTCCTCCCCTGCTTGTAGAACATAGGCATATTTGGCCCCTATGTCCTTTGCTTCCTGCCTCCTACCCTCAATGTTGTCTCAGCCTTTGTATAGTGTTGAATAGCCTGATCCCTCTCCCGCTCAGTGTCCCTCAAATTTCTCCTTAGCCTAGTTGTATCCCTCTCCAGATCCTAGATCTCATCTGCTTGTCCCTGGCAGATCTCCCTCAAGGATAGTATCTCATCCTCCTCCTCTCCCCTTTCACCCTATCCTTGTGGTTGCTCTTGTCCCTATCCCCGTCCCTGTACCTATCTGGGAACCTGTGTTGTTGGCACCTATAATGGCAGTCCACCTCTACCCCTCACTACATGCATTTGCCTCTCCTCTCTACCCTCTCTCCTCTAAGCCACTCTTCTCTCTACCACTATGCTCCACCTCCTCCATCGACCTCTACCTCCACCATCCCCACTATCATCTCCATCACCTCCACCGTCTCCCTTTATCGACTCCCCTGGATCCATCAACCGTGGAAATGGATGCTCTCCCCAATATGTAGTGTACTCTTCATCCATCCATGCATCTTCTACATCTTCCCATATGTCCCAAGGCATGGGAACCATCTCTAGCATCTGTGTCACAACTTGATCATAAGACAATATTAGCCCTAAATGCACCCGATCCCTCACGGTCCGCGCATACATCCCCGACCCCCGTGGCATCCATTTCGTGCCAATACTCTAGCCTCCCAATTTGTGACTAAGAAGTAATAATATCATACAGGTGTACATAACTTTGACCATGTCCCCTGCCTCTAAAGTGTATCGAATGTATAACCAGTAGATGCTCATATGCCCATACCCGCAATAGTGTCACTTTGCACCTCAATCCTACTGATCCATGATATACAAATTGATGCAGCTCATAGTACAAGTGTGCCAGCAGACACTGCCCCCATGTAAACCTAGTGTGCTTCGTCACCAATGTCTCCAGTGTCCTCCCCCATCCCACTGCCAACCCTTGTGTCACCCTGTCCGGATAGAGGAACCCACTGATAACTCCTACCAGCACCATCGATAGAGCCAATCATGTTTTTGTCATGGTGTCCCAAGCCACATGTCTTTCCCTCATCTCCAGTCTTGGATCCTGAAACACTCGTCGTGGTGCATCCCTGTCTCCCTCTCGATCATAAGGAACCAACTCCCCAACGATCGGTATCCTCACTATCCTATATACATCCTCTAAGGTGACTGTCGTCTCACCCATTGGCAAATGAAACGTACATGTATCTGAGTGCCATCTCTCAACTAATGCAGTCAGCAATCCCATGTTCACCTGAAACTCAAGCACATACATAATATATCATAAGCCCATAGCCTTCACTGCTGCTCTATCCTCGAATGTCAGCTCTACTCATAAACTCTAAGTTGAAGGGAATCTCTCCCGTGACTCCAGCATAGGTAGGTCCTCCTGCAATCAATAAAATCAACTATGTCAGTCCTAGTAGTACTCCCTGTTCATCACAAAGTGCTGCTTTTTTATCCTAGTGCTTATATTTGTCACATGGCACTCTATCCTAGTGGTACTCCCTGTTCATCACAAAGTGTTGCTTTTTTATCCTAGTGCTTATATTTATCATATGGCACTCTATCCTAGTGGTACTCCATGTTCATCACAAAGTGTTTCTTTTATCTTATCTCCTAGGGCACCTACTTGAGTGTATCCTCTTGAGTAGCTTATCCAATTGACAACGTATGTTCTATCACAGAATTGTCAATTTCAACCTGATCCAATTGACAACGTATGTTCTCTCACAGAATTGTCAATTTCTATGGTACTCCCTGTTCATCACAAAGTGCCTCGATCTATCCTATCCTAAGGCCTCTACTTGAGTGTATCCTCTTGAGTAGTTTCCTGATTGGCAACGTATGTTCTATCACAGAATTGTCGATCCTAGCCCTATCTATTATCCTAGTCTTCCCTAGAGGACCTATTTGAGTGTATCCTCTTAGCATCTTATCGAATTGACAGTGTATGTTTATCACAGAACTATCAATTCAACCTTGAAGACATAAATGTGCATTCATGACACAAACGTGCTTGCATACTTCACAAAGGTGCCTGCTCTTCACAGACGTGCCTTTGTTCTGCACAGACGCGTCTGCCCTACATAAACGTGCTTGGATTTCATAGATGCGCTCGCATCTGACATAGATGCTTTTACAATCATAGATGCGGTTACATTCTACACAGACATGCCTATCCTACCGAGACGCGCTTGGCACCAACGCAGATGTGCCTTAACGATTTTTACCCCGCTTGACATTTTTTGCAACCTACCTAAAGCACATTTATTTTATTACCTAGCATGCATTTATGAAAACAATTAATGCAACCAAGGTACAAGGAGGTTTTGTGGTACTTACCGGCTCTCCTGCATCTGTTGGCCTCTGATATCGGTGAACGCGATCGAATCTATGCACCAATGCCATTGTTGTTGACTATTGATTGCTCTTTGCTCTCTCTGCACTCTGATCTCTTAGGTGTGTGGATGACAATGAGGATGTTTTCCCTCGTATTCTATCTTATAGACTACCCTAGCCCTCATTTCCCGATTCAGTCTTCTTTATCCCGTGACTCTGTCACTCTATCCTATCTTGTCATTCCTTTCTAGCCTTTCTCTCTTATCAAGAGATTGTCTGTGATCTTTTCAAACATTTTCATCCAATCTCTCGAGGGGGCATAGCATTCCCATCTTGGGCTAACTTTGTATCAGTTTATCTTATCTTCTTTGAAACAACGCAACAAGTTGCATTCTCTCAAAGAGGGGGAAAATGTAGACACCTAAAATTGTCCTATCTAATTAAATAAATATCTTTATTTATTTAATTATTTTAAGCCTAATTCTTCTATTAAATAAATAAAATTAATTCATTTATCCTCTTCTAGCCTTATTTCTCATTTGAATAAATACTTTTATTTATTTAAATTACCCTTTTCCTAAATTAAATAAATATTTATATTTATTTAATTGATCCCACTTCCTCTATTAATTAAATGAATCTTTATTTATTTAATTAATTCATTATCCTTTTCTACCCATGACACATGTCATTTATCTCTTAATTCCTACACTACCTACCCTCTCATTATTTTCTTATTTTCTCTACATACCCTCTAATCTTAGCCGACCATTTATCTTTTACACCTCTTAATCTTATCCCTCCATTTCTTACAGTGTCTTCTATATAAGAGGATGATTCCTTCATTATCAACCCTATTCAACTACTAGCACTTCCAAGAATTCTAGCATTCAAACTTTCAAATGCGATCAAGTCTACTTGCAACCACATTTTCGTTCTTTGTTGAGCTCTTGTGCACAAATAAAATCTGAGAGTAAATATATCAAGCAAGATCAATGGAGATAGGAAGAATGGAGATTCAAACCCTATTAGATGGTATAATCTTTGTGATTTTATTGATTTGCATTTGTCTTAGGTAATATTCATATGTTATGATGGATCTTTGTTGTTGTTAGGCTAGGGTTTTGTGGTTGAATTCAATTAAGTCTTTTCAATATTGTTGTTTCCATTTTTACCATAAACACTTTCATTCAACAATTTCAAAACAACATTGGTCCTACAATCACTTTGACTGATTTAATGCATTGTAAACAAGTTGTTAATGAAAAAGTGACTGATTTCATTGGCAGATATAAGGATTTGTATGCTCAAATTTATTTTCATGTACCTGATAATGATGCTCAAATAATTTTCATTTCTAAATTGCAAAAAGATATCAGGGAAAAGCTTCTTTTGTCTGAGTTTACTTCATTTCCGCAGTTGTGCACAACACTCCACAATTATCAACTGGTTGTGAGTCAAATGGAGCAATCTACTCCTATGGCTCCAAGTGATAAGGGGGAGAGTGTTCAACAACCGTTTGTGAAGTTCAAACCAACAAAAATCTTCATCAAGTTCAATGATACAATCAACAACAACAATGTGAATGCTACAACAGGTGTGCCTCCTATTTCTAAATTCTTCAAAAGAGAAAGACAATTTACTCCTTTGAATGAATCTTTACATAGTATTATGTCTCAATTATTACAAAGAAATGTGATCAAACTTCCTCATATCAAACCAGTTGACCCATCTAAGCTTGCATCCCCTTATTTTGATAGAAATTTCTTTTGTCAATTTCATCGTCAGCCTGGTCATGATACTGAGAAATGTTTTGCATTGAAAAGTAAGATTCAAGATTTGATTGATAATAATACTATATCTGTGGTAGGTGTGAATATAAGTGAAACAAATCAGTAGCTCCTCCTAATCAAAATCTTAAGATTTTCACTGATCCTTTGCCTTCTCATACCTCTAACATGATTGAGACTGAACATACCTCTTTCTGTCCTTTTGATCTTACTACCACAGCTCCAAATTTGGTGAACATGGTAGAGAAACTAGAGACACCTAAGTATCCTTGTATTACATTCAACCCTAGTGAGACCATTAGGGCACCCGATGGGCCTTTATACATAGTTACAAAGGTTAATAACATACCTTGTTGTGGTGCTCTTATTGATCCCTCTTGCATGGCTAATGTCATCACTGAGGAGTATCTCTTCACTTTACAATTGCATAAACTGATCTATGATGACTCTAATGTGGTTGTGAAGTTATTTGATGGATTCTCTTGTCCTACCATTGGTTCTATCACCCTTCCTATTGAAGTTCACACTAAATCTATGGATGTCAACTTTGTTATCATTCCCTGTTCCGAACAATTATGTGTGAAGATGGGCTACCCTTGGCTATCTTCCATGAAGGCTATTGCTTCTCCAATTCATAAGTGTTTGAAATTCCCCACAATGGAGAAATCATAACTATGAACCATAGCTTATTTCGCCCATCTGAAAGAAGCCCTAGAGTTCCTATTGATCTCTTTTGGCCTAAGAAATTTCAATCTCTTCCACAAAGGAGCGATTCTCTTTTCCAATCTTATCAAAAATGGAAGACAGATATGATATTATCCTTGAGTCAACCTATATCCCCAACACTTGACATTCCCATCATTCTTGAAGATTAAATCCTTCCCCTAACAAATAGGACTAATCTTCCTCCTAAGGAAGATCCTCAATCTATTCCTATGGATGTGACTATGACTTCTACTAAGAAGACCAACAACATTCCTTTTAAAGTTAGACATGTTCCACCTCCCCATGATGGACCCAGTCTTCTTCCTACACCTAATATTCCTCCATTATATGGTGCAGTTCCACCTCCTTTCTCTTATAGAGAGAAGAGGCCCACCTCTCCTCTTTTCCAACCTAAAACACCTCAACTGAAACCTTCAACTACCAAAGAGGATATTGTTCCTCCTTTCATAAATATTCCTCCTTCTCAGTCTTTCGCTAAGACTCAACGAATGTTGTGCGAGTGATCACCAAGGAAGGTGTCGTGATTGATCTCATGAAGTTGTTCCTCAAACCATTTGATCTCCCAAGACTCCAATAGTTGACATGATTCTCTTTTCTCCTATTCAAGATGTTGAACCTACATCTCCAAATCATAACTTGCAAAAAACATGTGAATGTTCGTGATCCTCTTTCTATAAATATTGATGAAGAAATGAGTGAAAATCTTATTCATGATGGAAATACAACTCCTAATTCTTCTAATAGTGACTATTAATATGTTGATGTGGACAAGCATTTATCAACTGAATTTCTACAAACCCTAATCCTAGATCCTAGAATCGAACAAAGTGACTTACCATATGAGCATAGTCCTTGTTTTGATCTTGTGATAGCTCCATCTATTGTGCTCAATGTCACTCCTTTGGCATGTTGCTCGCCTTCCCAAAATAGTGATTAGCAAGATTGGGAGGCGAATGTCATGCTAGATAAGCAATATTAGCACTGTAGATCTTCTCCCTCTCTCCTTTGTTGTTTTGTGTGAATATTCTTCTATGTGTATCCCTATTCTTCTATTTTTCCCTTAATGTCTACTTCAGGATGATACAAAGCATTGAGATCTACTTTTGTCTTTTTTCATGTTGACTCAAAAGACATCCTCTATTCCCTTTCTTCCAAGGTAGTGTCCTTTCATTAGGGAATGATGATTATTATATGTACATATACATACATGATATACATGTGTTATCATATGGCATACTGACCTCGAGGAAAGAAAAAATACCTCATGTTTTATGTTCATTATCCTTGGGTTTATTCCTTGCCTGGGGGCTAAATCCTTGCGATAACGTGCTCCCTCTCTTCTCTCTCTCTTGGGTGTATCTGATGGGATGGGGTTTGGGATAGACTAGCCTAGTCTATGCTCTTGGATCCTTTCCTTGGATCACCTGGTGTTCTCTACACACCCTAGGGTCTCTAGGACTTCCCTTTTCTTGAGGAATCCCTTGACCATGCCCAATCCACCCACCAATGAGTTGCAATGCTGCTCCTAAGGTCTCACCTACTCATGAGACTCAAAACCCCTTACTATGGCTAATAAGGGCTAAGGATTATTCCACACTCTCCAAGGTCTTAGCAAGGTTAAATCAGGTCTTAAACCAAGTTGTACATCCCTCCATGTGCCCCCAATAAGTTTCTACCTTCATCCTTTCTACCGATTTCACTGTTTTGTGTTTTTGCTTACAAAACAGGGCTACAAGGATTAGGTCCAATTAGGCCTCCTAACCGGTCCTTTAGGGATTTTTCTCACAAACAATGCATACACAACCCTAACTTCCAAAATGGACTGCTATTCAATTGGCAAGGGCTCAAGGATTTCCTAGGTTTTGGGCCTCCAAATGGTCGTACAGTGCCTAGGGCGAATTTTGGGGTTTTTAAGGGTTTTGTGAGGGTTTTGTGGTCTGTCTGGGTCACAGTGAAGGTTTTATGTGTTAGACACCTTGTTTGGATTGGTGGAGGCTCCTCCTTCACACCAATGATTCTTCTAACACTCCTCTACACTTCCTCCAAAGGATGTACTCTCCTTTGTCCAACCTTGCTCTCCAAGACCTCTGCAATCTAACCTCTCCTAACCGAGCACTGTCCAATCTCGCCTAGGAGTAGGTCTTTCCTTGGCCTTCCTGCTTTTTGAAGGGCCCTTCTTTCTTGGTACTATTGTACAGGGTCTTCACATCCATTCCCCATGGTTTCATGGTGGTTCCACAATGGGGAATGGAGTTAAGACTTCATTTACACAATCCTATCCAAAACTAGATAGTAAGAAGACAGTTTGCAAACTATTTACAAACTCACTCAATCTGCAAGTAAAAACCTAGACTAATTACTTGAAATGAAATTATTTACAACATGAAAGACAAACCACACAATTTTGGATGTATCTCAATCCATTAATTTGTCTGTTTTCTTCATTCAAACTGACTTGTAACAGTTTTACAGTCTCAATCTGATCTTTTTGCTAGGGCCATACAATGTCTGGCATCCAACTCATGAATTTAGGGTTTGCAAGTACTTATACTACCTTTGCCTTGGTCTATGTGCCCAAACTAGGGTTTTCCATGCTAACCTAAAGAACTTGACATCATGGTGGAAAAGTTGCTTGACAACTTTTAAAAGTTGTCATGCAACTTTTGCAACTTTTGAGCAACTTTCCCAATGTTGCTTTTTATGACTCTTAGACCCACATTGGGCCAACCTAAGGACACCACCATGTTATAAAGGACCCCTAAACACTTCAAGGACACACATACCCTCCATTTTCAAGAAAATCACAATCTTGTCTCATGACCCCTAAGATCTCCACTAGGACCCTAACTAGGACCTAGTCTAGCACACATGAGCCCATGGCTCTTATTCATGTACAATGGGTTCATAAGAAGCATAAAACCAAAAAAAAAAGAAAGAGAAAGAGATTTGAAGGGTTCTCCAGCACCATACTTCCCCTCTGCACACAACTTAAGAAATAGAAGAAGAGAAGAGAGTTGGGTCTATTCCAAGTACCTTGAACTTGCTCTCCTCCACCCATGTAGCTTCAAATACTGGTTGATCTGCCCAATTCACTAAGTGCTCCATGTAGACCTGGTGTCTAGTTGACTTCTTCACCCTTTATTCTAAGATCTCCTCTACTTTAGGCTTCTTCACCTATGGTAAGACATTAACATCAAGGTCCTGCAGTACCTTGGCTTGGTTCTTAGTCTACCCTGCTATCTCACCCTTGTACATGATCAGGTCAGCTACATTAAAGACTGAGGATATAGCTAAATCTAAAGGTAGGTCAGCTTTGTAGGCATTCTTACCATATTGCGATAGGATTCTACAAGGTCCTACCCTTCTCATCTGCAGTTTGGTAGGCTTCCCACCTTGCATCCTAGCTTTGCTCAAATGGACCATCACATAGTCACCCACCTTGAACTGAACTTCTCTCCTTTTCTCATCCATTTTAGCTTTCAATTTTTGAGTGGATTCAAGATGGCCTTCTTAACCTACTCTTGAACTTCCTTGATGGTTTTAGTGAAGTCTTCTGCTTGCCCACTCTTCATTTCCAAACTACCAAGATCTCTCAACTCACATACTCCTCTTGGATGTCTGCCATATACCACCTCAAAAGGACTTCTACCAGTGGTTCTATTCACACTATCATTATATGCATACTCTTCTTGAGAAATGATTAGGTCCCATGTCTAGCCATATTCCTTAGTTAAACACCTCAGCAAGTTACCTAACACCCTATTGATGAGTTCAGTCTGACCATCTGTTTGTGGATGGTAAGCTGAGCTAAATGACAAGTTGGTTCCTAGTCTCCTCCATAATGTTTGCCAAAAATGACCCATGAACTTGTCATCTCTGTCTGAAACAATGCTTAAAGGGAGTCCATGAATCCTAACAATCTCTTTGAAGAAGAGATGTGCAACATAGCTTGCATCATGTGTAGTCTTACATGGGATAAAATGACTCGTCTTGGAAAATCTATCTACTACCACATAGATGTTGTCCATACCTATTTTTTTCTTGGGAATTCCTACTACAAAGTCCATGCTTATACATTCCTAAGGTCTGTTAGGGACCGGTAATGATTAATATAAACCAGCATTGCTTGATCCACCTTTGGCTCTTTGACACACTCCACATTTCTCTACATACCTCTTTACATCCCTTGGCAACTTAGGCCAATAATAATATCTCTGCACTAAATCTAGGGTCTTGTTAATCCCAAAGTGTCCACTCAAACTGCCATTATGTTTTTTCTTGGATGAGGTTCTCCCTCATGGATCCTCTAGGTACACACAACTGGTTACCCTTGAACAAGAGACCATTTTGGAGAGTGTAATCTACATACTCACCATGGAAATGGTTCTCAAACTCTTTGCAAACCTTGTAAGTTGTTGAGAAGTCTTCATCTCCTTCATAGAGGTCTTTGAAACCTTCTATTCCTATGCTCTGCAACTGTAACTCTTGAACTATCAACAACTTCCTTCTTAATGCTTCTACCACCTTATTAAGCTGCCCCTTCTTATGCTTGATGGTGAAGGTGAAGGATTGGAGGTATTCCATCCATTTTAGATGCCTATTGCTTAGCTTCTCTTGAGTGTTTATGTAACTCAATTCCTGGTTGTCTGTGAACACTATAAATTCTTTTGGAAGTAGGTAATGCCTCCATTTCTTTAGAGACTGCACTAATGCATACAACTCTAGGTCATAAGCTGAGTACTTCTTCTTTGCTTCATTAAGCTTCTCACTAAAAAATGCCACAGGTCTTCCCTCTTGACTCAACACACCACTTACTACAATTCCACTTGCATCACACTCCAAAGTGAATAGCTTATTAAACGTAGGTAGGAGAAGGATAGGTCTTGTAGCTACTTCCTCTTTCAACAATTGAAATGCTTTGTCTGCCTACTTAGTCCACTTAAACTTAGTTTTAAGACCTCCTTTAATGGTGTCAAGGACTCGTGCACATATACCACTGAAATTCCTCACAAATTTCCTATAGAATTGAGCTAATCCATGGAAACTTCTTACCTCAGTCCCTATTTTAGGTGCAGGCCAATTCAAAAGTGCCTCCACTTTACTTGGATCCATCTTCAAGGTTCCCTTAGACACCACAAATCCTAAGTAAACTAGCTCTTGCTTCAAGAAGTCACACTTCTCTAGGTTGATGGATAATTTCTCCTCATGCAACCTTTCTAAAACTAACCTCAAATGCTCAAGGTGCTCTTCCTTGGTTCTGCTATAGATGAGAATGTCATCTAGGTGCACTACTACAAATCTTCCTATGAAATCCTTCAACACCTCATTCATCAACCTCATGAAGGTGCTTGGAGCATTAGTAAGCCCAAATGGCATCACAAGCCATTCATACAATCCATTTGTGGTTTTAAAAGCAGTCTTTCACTCATCACCCTCCTTAATTCTTATCTGGTGATAACCACTTTTAAGGTCTAGCTTGGTAAAATACTTAGCCCCTCCTAAACATTCCATTAGATCCTCTATTCTAGGAATAGGAAACCTATACCTTATGGCAATCCTATTGATTGCTCTTGAGTCAGTGCAAAGTCTCCACTTACCTCCTTTTTTTGACGCTAGCACTACCGGGACTGCACATGGGCTGATGCTCTTCTTAATCAGTCCTTGTTCCAATAACTCCTGCACTTGCCTTACTACTTCCTTATTCTGATCAGGTGTGAGCTTATATGCAGCCTTGTTAGGTAAGGATGCACCAGGAACAAAGTCTACTTGGTGACTTATAGACCTTCTTGGTGGGAGTGTTGCAGGTGCTCCATCACTCACTATATCCTTATACTCTTGCAACATTTGCTTTACCTCCTTGGGTACTTCTGCTTGCAACTTGTCTGCTTTCTCACTTGGCTTCACAAAGATGGCACACTTCACTATCTCCTCCTCATGTAGCAAACTCAAGAATTCTTTACCAGTAGCCATTTAAACACTAGGTGTTTTTGAAGTGCCCTCTTCATCCTCTATCAAAGACTGAATCTTGAAGGTCTTGATGTCCTTCTTGAATGATATGGAGTTCTCCTCTCCATCATAGATCACCTTCCTATCAAATTTTCAAGGTCTTCCTAGCAATAAGTGACATGCATCCATAGGTAACACATCACAAAGGATCTTATCCCCGTATCCTCCAATAGAAAACTCTACCCAAGTTTGCTCATTGACTAGCACACTCTATCCTTTGTTCAACCAAGTCACATTGTAAGGATTGGTGTGGGGTATTCTTGTGAGTTTCAACTTCCTAACTACCTCTTCTGAGATGATGTTGTCAGTTGAGCATGTATCAACTATCACCTTGCACACTTTACCAATAACTTTGCATCTCACCCTAAACAATGCTCTCCTATGTTTGGGTTCCTCCTTAACCGGTTGTCTGATCAAAATCCTATTGAACATTAGATTCTCACCAACTTCTGATTCAATTTGGTCCACATCCAGTGTCTTGTTGCTTGAAGAGTCTTCTTGTGCATAAGCAACCCTCTTTCCATTGTTTGATGAGGTAGGCTTGTTAGGGCATCTATATGTCGAGTGTCCCAATTGACCACAATTGTAACACTTCGTTGTTGCAAAATAGGAGTTACCTCTGCCAGTACTTCTACCCCTATTTGGACCACCTTGTGCACCTCTTCCTCTGGAATGTCCTCCTCTGAGATTATTTTCACTACCATGCTCAGTCAACTTGGCTTCTCCTTGGTTTCTCTGCTCATTTATCTTGCTCTGGTAACCACCTCGGTGATTCACTTGGTCTCTACCTCTACCTCTACCCCTGTTATTGGAGTCTCCTTTCCTTTTGTTCCTCTCTTCTACCTTGACAGCAAGCTGATGACATTTTTGAACAGTAGTAAGAGTCCATAGGCTTATATCCTCTTGTATGTTCCACTTTAGATCGCTTAGATACCTAGCCACCTTAATAGATTCATCTTCTTGAACCTTTGATCTAAGACATAGGTTCTGAAACTCTTCGGTGTAGGAGGTTACATCAAGATCTTTCTGCTTCAATCCTTGTCTCTTCTTATGAAGCTGGATTTCATAATCCTTTGGTAAGTAGTTCTTCTTAATCTTACTCGCCATATCTTTCCAATTTGCAATAGGTAGCTTTCCCATGCTAACCCTTTCTTCTTGTAGGTACTTCCACCATGTCAAAGTTGCTTCCCTTAATCTTGATTTGGCAACTTTAACCTTCTGAGCCTCTATCACTCCTTCACACTCAAAGTGGTTTTCCATGCCCTCAATCCATTCCATAACAGTGTCTATGTCCATTCTTCCACTGAAATGTGGCAATCCTTCAAAGGCTTTGGTGTTTAAGGCCTCAATAGCCTTCACAAAAGGTTCTTCATTGAACAAGGGATCTAGTTCAGGAATTATGTCATCTATGTCTATAGTTCTCTTGCCTTTACCCTTGGTGTCTTCATCCCAAGGTTCATGTGTCCTCTGGTCCACCACTTCCTGCAGTTTATCCCTTATCTCACTCATAGCTACTTCAAGGAGTCTATTCTTCTCTTCCATCTCTCTAGCCAGCTCTTCATTAGTAACCATTCTACTCTCCCCTACTGATTCACCAGTATATAGAGACATACACAGTCCAACAAGTCTTTTAACCTGGCTCTAATACCAATCTGATGGGATGGGGTTTGGGATAGACTAGCCTAGTCTATGCTCTTGGATCCTTTCCTTGGATCACCTAGTGTTCTCTACACACCCTAGGGTCTCTAGGACTTCCCTTTGCTTGAGGAATCCCCTAACCATGCCCAATCCACCCACCAATGAGTTGCAATGCTGCTCCTAAGGTCTCACCTACTCATGAGACTCAAAACCCCTTACTATGGCTAATAAGGGCTAAGGCTTGTTCCACACTCTCCAAGGTCTTAGCAATGTTAAATCAGGTCTTAAACCAAGTTTTACATCCCTCCATGTTCCCCCAATAAGTTGCTACCTTCATCCTTTCTACCGATTTCACTGTTTTGTGTTTTTGCTTAAAAAACAGGGCTACAAGGATTAGGTCCAATTAGGCCTCCTAACCGGTCCTTTAGGGCTTTTTCTCACAAATGATGCATACACAACCCTAACTCCCAAAATGGACTGCCATTAAACTGGCAAGGGCTCAAGGATTTCCTAGGTTTTGGGCCTCCAAGTGGCCGTACAATGCCTAGGGCGAATTTTGGGGTTTTTAAGGGTTTTGTGAGGGTTTTGTGGTCTGCCTGGGTCACAGTGAAGGTTTTGTGTGTTAGACACCTTGTTTGGATTGGTGGAGGCTCCTCCTTCACACCAATGATGCTTCTAACACTCCTCTGCACTTCCTCCAAAGGATGTACTCTCCTTTGTCCAACCTTTCTCTCCAAGACCTCTGCAATCTAACCTCTCCTAACCGAGCACTGTCCAGTCTCGCCTAGGAGTAGGTCTTTCCTTGGCCTTCCTTCATTTTGAAGGGCCCTTCTTTCTTGGGACTATTGTACAGGGTCTTCACATCCATTCCACATGGTTTCATGGTGGTTCCACAATGGGGAATGGAGTTAAGACTTCATTTACACAATCCTGTCCAAAACTGGATAGTAAGAAGACAGTTTGCAAACTATTTACAAACTCACTCAATCTGCAAGTAAAAACCTAAACTAATTTCTTGAAATGAAATTATTTACAACATGAAAGACAAACCACACAATTTTGGACATATCTCAATCCATTAATTTGCTTGTTTTCTTCATTCAAACTGATTGGTAACAATTTTACAGTCTCAGTCTGATCTTTTTGCTAGGGCCTACAATGTCTGACATCCAGCCCATGAATTTAGGGTTTGCAAGTACTTATACTACCTTTTCCTTAGTCTGTGTGCCCAAACTAGGGTTTTCCATGCTAACCTAAAGAACTTGACATCATGGTGGAAAAGTTGCTTGACAACTTTTAAAAGTTGTCATGCAACTTTTGCAACTTTTGAGCAACTTTCCCAATGTTGCTTTTTATGACTCTTAGACCCACATTGGGCCAACCTAAGGACACCACCATGTTATAAAGGACCCCTAAACACTTCAAGGACACACATACCCTCCATTTTCAAGAAAATCACAATCTTGTCTCATGACCCCTAAGATCTCCACTAGGACCTAGTCTAGCACACATGAGCTCATGGCTCTTATTCATGTACAATGGGTTCATAAGAAGCATAACACCAACAAAACAAGAAAGAGAAAGAGTTTGGAAGGGTGCTCTTGCACTAGTATCCTACCTTAAATAAATCGCTTCTGATAAGGCATGCACGATCACTTTAACATGGGGGCATACACTTCGCTCATATTTTCCTTTTTGATACTTAGAATTATTTAGTGAACTTGGCTTTGCTTCATATTTTTTGTATCTTATCATGACTCATAGTGAGGGGAACCTTGTTACTTGAAGTTATGGTTTTCCCTTCTTGATCTTCCCTTTTACTTTGTCAATCGATGTCGTAAGATCCTTAGTCCACTGGGGGCTTGGTGTATCTTGCCTCCTTGATGTGGTAGAAGTCTTTCAATCTTGTTTCCTTGTACTTTACTGGTAGTATCGGTATACGCTTATACTCTCACTAAAGTGGGGGCTAAATGTAGTGTCATAAAATTGTGACCCTTACAATTTGCGACCATATTAGGGTCTTCACGTTGGTGATTTGAATCCCCAAGCCTAATCGGACACTCGAGACTTTCTCAACCCCCAAAAATCACACTTGTTCTGCCCTCCGTATTGCCTAAACCTGCTTCCTATCCTAAGACAAGGGTAGGATAGGGGTGTGGCACCCCTATCCTCCTAGGAAAAGGGTGTGGTGCCCTTGTCCTTTCCCTATTTTGGGGCCCTCTCTATCCTATCCTTGCATTGGACTTTGCATAAAGAGGGGAAAATTTCCCTGTGTTAGCCTGTGATGAAAAATCAATCAATTAACCCTAATTAACAAGTATATATATCGCATTTGTCCTTCCCAATTGCATAAGTTATAATTTGGATAAGTGGGAATACATGAGATCATGCATTCAAGCATTCAATAGCATTCAAGCATTCCTTTCCAGCATTGAGCATTCTCAAGTCTCTCTTCAAGGCATTCAAGTCAAGGATTCAACCATTGAAGAGGAGATCCCTTTCAAAATTCAATTCAATACAAGAAAATATACCTACATTCTATCTACAACCTCCATTGAGGTGAATTACATTTTAGTCTTTCATTTACATTTACTTGCAAGTACTTTCTTTCATCATTTAGTTAATTCCAAAACTAGGATTTGACCTGAAGCCAAACCCCCAATCCCAACCCCTTTTCCTCTTTTTTATGTGTGTAGGTTGTAGGTGTGCAACTGTGTTTGAAGATTCAAACTCCATTTGCAGAGGCAGAAAAACCCTTTTCATTTCGAGGACTTTTCGGAGGACCGTGGACACTTTCAGCACGATCCCGACAACTTTTCCTCAAATTCGCAGGGCAGCTTCATCTCGACATATTATAGCCAGATCCAAGTGCACAACTTCATCTCACATTTCTATCTTAAGTTATAATCAATTCTTTGGTACTTTTACACTTAGTTCTACAACACATAATTTAATCATCTTCCATTCTAAAAGAGGGGTTAGCTTGTCATTTCTATCCCATTATCAATTCATTTAGTATTCAATCTCTTCCATAAGACATTGGATCTAGTGAGTTTCCCCCTCTTTTAAATGTAATATGGATAAAGTGTTTGAAGGGAAATCCGCAGTGAAACTTTCATCTCTCCTCGGAGGGAAGAAAAACTTTCCTCTTTATCTCTACATCATTCACCTCTTTTCTACCATTACAATAGCAACAAAACTCTACCAGTTTGTGTAGTGATTTAAGACTTTTATTTTATTTTACTAATCAATTTCAAGTGAATAGAAAGGAGTAATTGTGCATTCAATCTTTGAGTTAGAGCATTTTTTTATGACATTACAGTGTTCTTATGTCATTATGATTATATAACCTAGAATCATCTTGAGGTATTGCATTGTGGCTATTTAGTTTAAAGTGGTTTCAAATATGATTTTATAGCCTTTGAGGTGTAATATTGAATTTAAAGATAGTGATCAGCATTTAAATTGGTGAAAGCTTGAAGTCTTTGAGCTGCAAAATTTATTTTCTTTGTGAGTTTGGAACCGCAATATATTGAAAGTATTTGTGCTTCTATATATTGCATCTTTACTATCTAATTTATATAAAGAGTTTCAGAAGTCTTTGAGCTTGTGTGAGCTTGCAAAATCATATATTGTACTGGTACACATGAGATTTGTCTTTCATCTAATATTGTGGATATTGATTATTATTATTCATTACCATTCTTATTTGTAAGTCTTGAAAAGAGAAATCTATTCTAAAATAAGAAAATATGAGAGACATCAATCTTGAAATAAGAGGAATTGATGATTGTAATACCCAAGCAGTTAATTTAGTTTTAGTTCTTAATGAATATTTTATTGGTAAAAAGAAATAAGAAGGCAGTCTCCCCTCTGTAAAGAGAGATTAAATCTCACGTAATGTGGTTAAAACTTTACAACCAAAAGCATCCAAAGCCCCTTAATGTCAATGGATGCCACAACTAAGCTAATATAATCATATTCCTCTATAAACAAACTAGGATGCCTTGGAACTGATGTAAAACATCTCACTTTGATTGTGTCAAATAGTTGTCATGAAATTGTACATAAATCCAAACTTGTATGTCAAATAATGCCTCTTGTGGAAGAAATGGATGTTAAAAAATTCAATAGACATTGTCAACATTCCAAGGTAGTTGCACTAAATTATAGGTGCTATGCACTTTCCTTAGGTATTTCTACTATAATCGGCACTATACAAACGATGCAACCCCCATTATCATCCATTCATATGAGATATACTTGCAAAATATGTGATCAACTATTTTACCTTGTTACTATGTAGCCCACCTACATCTATCTTTATATATTATCTTATGTAAATACAAAGAGTTCTATTTTGCTACTATCTAACCTATAATATATATATATCCATGTAACTTTTTACTATAATAAATATAGAGGCCTCTTTTTGCAAGACTTGTCAACATAGTGTATTTCTTCCTAAATTCACCATATAGTTTAATTTGACAGAAATGTTGCTTTTTATTAGAGACATTCCAAATTTAATAATTGCTAAATTGTCTTGTATTTAAATAAATAAATATATACATATGCAATAATCTTAAAAGGGGAGACAAATATTTTTGCTCAAAAATAATTAGAAATATGGAGAAAAACCTTTCAAACAAAATCCTTTTTTATCATATTTCACTTTACTTGTGAGCAAATTTTTTCCACTCAATTTCAACTTCATGATTACAATATTTATTTCTTCAATACCTAATTACCAAAATTCAACTTACTTGCAGGCCACTATCTTCCACTGAGTTTCAACTGCATGATGGCAACATTAATTATAAATGCAATTGCCAAAATCCTTCCAAGCACATTTGTTATTGACCCTTCTTTACAAGTTATATCAGCACACTCCATTCAACAACCTAATTATACAAATACCAAATACGAACTACAACTCTCGGATGGTATGCACACACATCCTACTCTATTTCCTAACCAATTGAACAATATTATTGTAGAATAAGCTTTAGTTAAAGGTTCTATTCTTCACCTCAGAATATACTTGCACAATGTTCCACAAATTCACATACATCCATACTTGCCCAATATCACTTTATGACTCTTGTTTTCTCATGTGCATCTCCTTACTAAATCATTCATCTCCTTTCATTACAGGGCTATCCTAATTGATAACTTGGATATACTTTCAAATAATGCAATGATAGTTGTATCTTTGATTCCACTCCTCCAAGCTAAAACCAACCTTCCATCATGTGGCTTTGAAGACCCATTGGGATCTTACCCACCTATACAGTATTCTCTACAAAACATTGCCCCTTTACAAACACTCCCCCTCAAAACATTGACCCATACCATAACCAATGGTCCATTAAGGGTCCAGCATTGACAAAAACTCCAATCCATGAATTCAAAAATGTTGGATGTAACGAGAAAGTTTTTGGCTTTGATTTTATAGAAAAAGTAAGCTTTGAAATACATGTGACTTGATTTAATCAACTTGATAATGAGTTCTGCCAATTTATTCACTTTGATAGTGTTTACATGATCCCTAATGGTCGCATTAAAGTAGCCAACAGAAAATATAGTAGCTCCACAAACCCTTTCAAAGTAATCCTCAACAACTCATCAACAATAACTCCTTCCACATGCATACACTCTATCATACCGAAGTATAGATAACATATATGCATATATTCATTGTACTCATTTCCAATTAGTTCCCTTGTAGATGATATTGGCATACTTTTATCTATCTCCCCTTCATCAACCATATGTAAAAGAGATGACAACAAGACAATAAAATGTATTGCTACAATCATAGATATGTCAAATGTACAACAGATGTTACACTTTTGGGGTCATCATTGTCAAATTTAACACAAACAAAACTATGATATGTCCCTACAACTAAATTCCCTTGTTCTTTTGATCACGTCTAGACATACAATCTCCTAGCATGAAAAATCACTCGATACTACCTTTTCAACTACAATTATAATCAATCCAAATTTGTTGGAAGCCTCAACATTACAAACATAGTATGCCATTATTTCATTTGACCAATCTTCCCTTTTCTTTTCAAAGGGCCACTTTTCTTCCCACAAGTTTGTTAATTCGATATATCTTTCACCTATTACAAATAAAATATTTCCTAGCACACATAATGTATGTGTAAATGCCACCATAAAAAAAGTCCACTTAGACAAATTTTATTACCTTTCTTGTCCACAATTAGTGGACAACAAAAAATATAAGAAAAAAGTTGTTCAAAGTTCGCCCAACACATTTTGATGCCCAACGTGTTCTATTGACCTCTCTGGATGTCATTTTAGCTACATCCTTAAAATAGAATTGCAAGATGAAACAGGTGAACTTCTTAAAGTTATTGCATTTGAAGGACCATCTAAGGCCTTGTTGGGGGTTGCTACAAAATATTTTCAGGTTCTAATGTTGCTAGACACGTCTTAGACAATGTTATCAATTGTCAATTTCTATTTGGTCTCAACATCAAAATGATTCCATTTGTTGGCCAAGAAACACAAAGCATTATTATTACTTCCATTAAGCTTGCTTAAAATTTGCATTTGACTATCAATATCTATGGCCATATATCCATTTTGTATATCTTCTTCAATATTATGTATTTCAATTATCCATGTATGTAAAGATAATTGTCTTCATATAAATATATATATCAAGACATGTTGTCTTATTTTGTTATGTTTAAAGTTGTATTTTAACAACTTGTTTATCTCCTACGATTATGTATAATATTTGCCCATGTTATTTTAAACGGATATATCAACATATGTTGTGTTATTTGATATATGCAAATTTTATTTTCACACCATATTATCTTCAAATTTTCTACATAATGTTTGCACATGTTATTCAAAACAAATGCAATGTGTGAGGTATCATGCAAGGAAATATATTATTAACAAAAGAAGATGAGAAACCCAGCACATCTGTGTTATCCACATCCACTCTCCTCTTCCCCTAACCCAACCCATTAACAAACATGTGCCTCAATTACACTATATGGTTCAACCTAACCCAATTGCCCAAATCCACTCTCCGCCTTTCTCTCAAAATTATTGCATTGCTAGAAATATTTTTTGTTCAAAGTTGGATAGCTTTTCAAATATTTGAAAACATGTCTAGTTTGCATGGAAATGTGTCTAGGGATTAAAAATAGGAAATCAAATGAAATAATGACTTGTTATAGATGCACATCAAAAAACATGGCCATCACCTCAAAATGGAACAACATGGAACTTGGTGAGAAACCTCAATGTTTGTAAATACTGACTTGAATTGAGGAGATGTTGAATACACCACTAAAGGATTGTTTATAATGGCATTCCTAGTTTGATCCCAAAAGGTACAACCACAATCAAGTAACAACATATGAAAGAAGTCAAGCTACATGAATATTCTCTCCATGTTCTACGATACCATGATAATAGGTTTGTTCAACACCCACAATTCTAGTATTTCCTACTGAATATACTTATGTGTCACCGCATTCAAGCCACAACATCTATATTTTTCCATTAAAAACTAGATAGTTCTCTGCCTACAAAAATTATGACCTTCACCAAAGATTAAAGTAATTGCCCAATGACAAGCTTGTAAATTCACTCATGTAGTTTAGCTCATCAATTTTAGATAAGCGCCCTTTCTAAAACCAACGTAGAGGGGAGCTTATTGACATGGTCATTCAAATTGGTAATCCAACACTATTATTTACCCTCAATGCAACAAATAAAAAATTACCAGACTTGTATAACATCATGCCATTCACCATACCTACAAAACCATGTGTGGCTTCTAGATGGAGGTTACAAAATATATAGTTCAAAATCCACACCTTATTTCACTGTACATGCACCATAGATAAACTGCATTTCATGAAGAGGTCTTGAAAAAACTTCTCAGTCTTCTGACCTTGTGTTTTTACATTCAACTATAAATTATATTATTTGCTAAAAATGCCTTTTGTTAGGTATGAGTGGCAATGTAGATGGTCTGCACATATCCATGGTTTCATCTAGCTATAGCAAGCACTTGACGTTGGAAAATTGCAATGGAATAAGATTCAGTCTGTACAAAATGCACTTAAATATATTGATCGATATGTCTCTACATGGAACCCATGAACCCTTGAATTAAGAAACCAAATATTTCATCTATCTCTTGTTGATGACCCTTGCTTGATGGACATAAGAATTATTATGTCAACCAACCATTCCATAGAGACCCAACTTCTAGAGGCGATAACTTTTGAATCGAGTGTTTGATTGATGAATCGTTTGAAGAACTGGAAATATTGTGATGTTATATATCAATCCATAACCTAATACACTAGTTATGAACACTTTCAAGTTATTTTGGATCCTCTAAAGCCCTTAAAATTGACTCTAAAACTTTCATTTCTAACTTTCAAAAATGGAAACTTTAATATCGTCAAATATTGACATAATCTTGAAATGAAATTTTACTAAGATGCTTATCTAGCCAATAAGAAGATTTGTGGTAAATTTCAAACCAATCCATTCTCAAATGAAAACTTACTAAAAATAGAAACATTATGTATATGCAAGGTTGAGGCGCCATTTTCCTAACAACATCCTTAACTCACAAACTCTAATACTCCCACCTATTTTGTATAGTTCACCTTTCTTTGCGATTATATTATAGTGCCATTAATGATAATATTCAACACATCAATTTTTAGAAAGGGTTTTCTCTTGCCAAGAAAATATTGTTTAATCTTTAGGACAAAGATCCACATGTACCATCAGCAATACAAAGTAAGAAGGTAACCTTTACTACTATTAATGCAATTAGATTTCAAGCCCCATGGGACCTCTTAAAATTATTCTAGAGGGCATTTACAATTTGCGAAAATCATTCCACCATGCCTCCCAAGTACATCTCAGCATGCATAGAGCATATTTTCAAACATGATTTAAGGGAAATGTGATGTCTATTAGGTGTGGGTATTCTTTATCATGTACCAATCGATAGATATTACTATTTAATATAATATTCATTATTATTTAAGTGGGTATTAATGATTTAGAGTTTGAATAGAGGAATTATTATGAATAATATTCAAAACCCTAATTGAAAATTTATTTTTGAGCACTTATGTTCAAACATTCAAATTCAAGGATGAGATCCCAAAAACTATGAGAAGTCAAAGTATGAAAACCTTCAAGATCTTGCATGCCAAAGGATAAAAATCCTCTCATTTGAAGGAGTGATTTCATCAAGAGGTCATATTAAGATTTAATGGTAGTGACTATTGTATACACATAAAATTGGCTATGAGCAATTACATAAATATTTTATATTTATTTAATAATTATTCTTCTATTAAATAGTTAATTTGAAGAGATTAATTTATTTAATTCATTTCATATTCTTTCTATTAATTAATTTAATTAAAATATTTTATTAATTAATTCATTTATCCTTTCTTCTAATCAATTAATTAAATATCTTATATTTAATTATACTTCTATCCACTATCCTATAGTCTCATCAATTAAATAATTGCTTAGTTATTTAATCTTGCTTTTCCAACTCACCCTCATCTCCACATTACTTCTTCTTTGCCAACTCGTCAATCATGTGGCTAAGATATTAATATTTTTAAATATTAATGCATCATTATCTCTAACTTCCAAATTCATTCTTCAAATAATGTGTACGTACACACATTTCTCAACCTCCCTATATTCTCTCCATCCTTCCTACATCTTTGGAGGGAATTGAGTCCACTTGTCCTCTTATCCCTAAATCTTCTTCAACTATCCTATATTCTCTCAAGTCGTCTTCTCATTCAAGGTTAGATGAATGACACTTGGCTTCTCCTTCCACCTTTTCCTCCATCCTGTAGGTGTAGGAGGAACATCTTTCTTTATCTCTCACATCTCAACCTCTTTCTCGTAGCCATTCAAATTGCAAGATTTAATCATGAGCATTGATCTCTGCCACCTAAGCTTATGCACTCAAAAATCTATAAATAGAGGTCTCCTAAGCCATTTTTAAAACTAATAGCTAATCTTATAGTCAATTAGGAGTCTTTATCTTTGCATCCTTGAGTTCATTTTTTAGCATTTTTAGAGTTGTTTTTGAGCAATTTAGCATAAATCATTATCATAGTTTAGCTTTCATATCATATCAACTACCAGTCCATTCCACACTTTCCATCTTGGAAGCTAACAGTGCTTGTCTGAGAGAAAAATCATCTGCAACCAAGAACAATGGGGTTAGGACACAATGAGACATAAATCATGAAGGTATAATCTTTTATTTGCTTTTTCATTTCATGTTGTTTCATTGGTTGAAGCTTGAGTTATATTTGCATGATAGACTAATGAGTTTTCAGGTTTAATCTTTGAGGTGAAACTTAAGTTGATACATTTTTGGTGTCCACCATGGGGTTGAGGCCTCGCACTTCATTTTCTAATATCCTGTCTAATTCTTCCTAATGAAATGGATTAATGCTTTTGTAAACCTGTTTCACACCTGTGTGAAATAAGGTAGCCCTTTTACAGCTTAGGATAGAGATTTTGACCCTCAATTTACCGCTTTTTCTCTTTAGGTTAGCGTTTTCATTGCACAGGTTAGTGTTTTTGTCTTACATGTTTGCGCTTTTGCTTCCTAGGTTAGCGCTTTTGCTTAAGAAATCATGCTTTTACTTAGCAGTTTAGCACTTTCATTTCACAATTTAGCACTTTTTTCTTGCAGGTTAGCACTTTTGCTCAAAAGGATAGCACTTTTGTTGTTTTAGCATTTTCATTTCACTCTACTGCAAAAATTTGGAATTTAATAATCTATCTGCTAACGGATCTTTGCAGGTTCAACCATCCAACACCATTTTTTGCAAAATTACTGACTTGTGTGCTTCCAGGTTTTATTTTGAGCAACTTTAATGCATTTTCTGATTTAGTTTAACAAGGAGTATTTTGGGAAGTAAAAAATCATACATGTTTCACCTAACTTAACTAAGGGATAAATGAGCAACATGCAACTTGCATCATGTGTTTTCAGTAAGGTAGAGAGTTGCACATAGGTAATTTAAAGGGTAAAATAACCATTGTCTATCGTGCTTGTTTGAAACTAGTAGAGGAGTATGCTCTCACCCTAATACGGTGATCAAAAAGCTAGACCTACTTTTATTTCATGTTTTACCTTTAGAGGGCCTACCTTCCCGAGCTGCCTTGAGGGGGACAATGAGAGGGGAATGACCCAAGTGGAAATGGGCTAATACCGAGTCCTTCCAATTCACTTTAAATAAATCGTGTCTATGGTGAAAGTCATGGGCAACATGTGCTGATTAGTTCATACCGACACTATGTTTCCCCATAAACCCTATGGAGCGCAACCTCTATAGGTTGGGAACCTTATGTATTTACAGAGTGTCAAATGTCTCATGTATGGCCACATGACCAAAATCCCTTACTAAAAACCACTTTGTCTAGTTGCCAAAATCCTTCTAATTGTTGGTGCAGGAGATCGGACCTCTGAAGCGACTCACACACATACGGTTCTTAGTAGAGATATGTATTTTTCCATGGGGTTTTTTCATGGAAACTGGTGCTTGGCTGCCCCAGAGATGTACGTTCCGAGGGTGGAGCCAGTGGGGTCAAGCATCTAGATACCCCCTTTGAATAGAGTAGCCTCAGGGGAAACCCCATGTGAGATTCAACAATTATTGTCTCAGCCTGTCATAGGACTTGTGCTTGCTTGTGCATTTTGATTTTCCAAACATTGTGTCTTTTGTGTCTACAAAATATTCTCAACATGGTCAAAAACTTGAAAAATCATCATCTCGAAATGAGTCAAAAATTTGAGAACTTGCTGGAAAACTGAAAATTCATTTGACATAGTTAGAAACACGCTTTTGCAACGCAAAGCAACGCTTTTGCACATTAAGACAACGCTTTTGATCAACAGTACAATGCTTTTGACCTTTAGGATTGCACATTTTCTCAACAAGATAACACTTTTACAACTGAAATAGTGCTTTTGCATCTTAGGTTCTCGCTTTAACTGTGCAGTATAGTTCTTTTGTCCAACAAAGCAACGCATTTGTTGCATAGAACAATGCTTTTTATCAATAGGTTAGTGCATTTGTTTTCTCGCATCTGCAACAGTGAGCATTTCCACATGTCAGACCAAATTTTCAACATCATTTTCAGATAGCCTTTTTCGAGGAGGTGTATTTTCAACTGTCATAGGTCTTCAAACTAGTCAAACAATTAAGTTATCAATCAAATAGGCTATTTTCCAAAGGTTTTTATAAGCATAAACATCCAACAAGCTAGTGATTCAACCATCTCAAGTGCAAATCAACATCATTATCAGTTTCTTATCGGAATATATCAAATCCTTTATCACGAAACTTGATCATATCAACCTTTGTTCATTATCTTGGATATATTGTTCCTCTTTGGACCTAGGTTTTTATCAAAATCAAGATTGCACTCACATTGGAATCGAACAACTTGTACATCATTAGATGCTTATATGACTTTTAGATATCGCCTCAAGAAAAGAAAACCAAGTTTGAAGGATATCTTGAAGAAGAGGAAATTCTTATACATCAATCGCAAGATCTTGTTACAACTTAGAACATTCCTACACTATTTTCCTCACTATTTACATGGTTATGGAATGCAGTTTGACGGAGAAATTTTGCAAGCATGTTCTTTTCAACAAAAAGATGCCTTATCACAACGCACTAATAATGGTGGTAAAATCAACAAAGCTTATCTTCCTAAACCAGTGATCACCTATTGAGTTGCATTTTAGAAAATCAAAAGCTTGGGAAGTTTTCAAATCAATCACATGCTAGTTTGGACTAAAGCTCAACATGAGTAGTTGAGAAGACAAAAATGAATGGATGATGACGATTCAATATTTCAAACATTTGGGTACACATATGTTGATGAAGAATCAATCAATAACACCATTAGAGGCCTTGAACAAGATTCTAGATTTGACAAACTAATGGAAAAATTAGTGGAAAAATAAAAGCAAAAGTGCATCCTAATGTTGGCAAATTCAGAAGCTAAATTGCCACAAGATTTTAATGTGGAAAGTTTGAAACAAGATGCGGGAACAAGTAATAATCAAAACACTAATGATCCCAATGATGATGATCCAAATTGAGTAAATCATGAGGAAACAAGAGGAGATAGAACAAGAAGAGACCATGGTGATTCAAAGAACCAAGATGAAGCAAGAAGAGAGCGTAGTGATAGGAGAACTTATGAGGATGCAAGAATAATTTGTATTGATAATCCTTTGTTAACTCTCACTCAACAAATGTAAACCTTGCAACAAAAATACAGGATATGTAGAATGGAACAAGTTCCAAGAAATATTCATTGGAGGATATCTGTCCATATCCTTTTGATAAAAATTTAAACATGATACCATTCCCACAACATTGTTAAATCCCTAAATACGATAAATATGATGGGAAATCTAATCCTCAAGATCACATTAGGGAATTTTCCACCATGAGTATGGAGTTTGTACACAATGAAACTTACCTAATGTGTCTATTTCCTAGAAGCTTAAGTGGACAATCAATGGAATGATTCTCAAGATTACCGTCTGGAATTAAATCTTTTGAAGAACTTGTGAACATATTTATCTCACAATACGCCTACAACATAAGAATGAGATAACAATGATAGACCTATGTAATATGAAACAAAGGAATGGTGAACCTTTCATGGTTTTCTTACAGCGATGGAGACGACTGTTTAATAGATATCCAAGAGATGTACCAAATCAAGAGAAAATGGACATATTCATTGACAACCTTACCAGTGAAATGATTTATCATCTCAAAATGCAATGTCCTCCTACTTTTGCTAAAATGATTGAAAATGGTCTAAAGATAGAGGATACAATAGTAAATAAGGGAGAGTTAAAACTCTACAACATTTCCTACAACAACAATCACAACAACAATGGTAACAATAACAATGACAAATCTAAATTCTGATCAAAGAATAGGAATGTTACCAATGGAGGAAATGATGATAACAATGCTACCAAACAACAACCGATCTTTAACTTATCAATTCAAGTACCAAACAATCACAACCAAGAGAACATTAAACCCAAGTCTTTCTTCTCCAATCCCCACAAGAAATTCACAAACATTGGTGAACCATTAGAATCAGCTTTGAAGACTCTTCTTGCGAATAAATTGATTACCTTACTAGAAACAAGAAATTGTGAGCCTCAAGTCAAACCGAGTTGGTGGAATGACAATAATTTTTGCAACTATCATCGAAACAAAGGACACCAAACCAATGATTGTCAAAGATTGAAGCACCTTATTCAAGATTTAACCGATATTGGAACTATCACAGTGTATGGTCATAAAATGAATGAATTGCATCTAGCATTCAAAACTCCACTCCCAAATTATGAAAAAGGTGAAAAATCCAACTCAAAAGATGACAAGGGCAAAGCCAAGGTAAAATATACTTACGCATATGATTATGTGGTAAATGTCATCATTGTCAAAGACAAAACACCTTCAAAACTGATCAACACCATCAATAGAAGCAAAGCAAAGGTTACATTTCTGAGTACAAAAAATGAACCAACATCCACTTCGAGACAATATAACTTAATGGAACAATTACAAAAGATACCCGCCCAAATAATAATTTTGGAGCTCCTAAAAGTTTCACCTATACATAAGGAAATATTAGAGAGAGCTTTAGCAGAAACAACTGTCTCAAAAGACCTGAATGTGGATCAATTCCAAAACATGGTGGGACACCTCATAGCCCCTCATTGCTTATCCTTTTCTTAAAATGATGACGCATATTTACAACACCCTCACAATACTCCCCTATATATCAAAGTCACTATTCATACAACCTATGTCAAATGTGTACACATAGATGGTGGAGTTGGCTTGAATATTTGTGCATTAAGTTTAATAAAGGCTTGGGATATTTAGAGAATGCAATGGATCCAAAGAAGAAAATAACCATCAAGGCTTATGATGAGGAAGAGTGTTCTTATAAAGGGATTGTGGTGTTGCCAATCAAAATAGGACCAGTAGAAAGAGGCACATTGTACCAGGTTCTAGATTTGAATATATCTTATAATATTCTTTTGGGAAGACCATAGACTCATGACATGCAAGTAGTTCCTTCTACATACCATCAGTGTGTTAAGCTTCCTCATAATGGATAAGAAACCACTATATCAGCAGACTCCAGCCAATATTGCAATAATCTAAAACCAACACAAGATGCAAGGGTTCCACATAATAGAGAAGCAGTATATCCCACCAAGGAAACTCAAGAGATATTATGGTAGAACTTTGAGAAAAAGCTCAAATTAAATGATGAAGGAATGGGAAAGTACTATTTAACACTTTCACCTAAATCAAATAGAAAACCCACAAATGCACAACCACAAAACCCACAAAATCAATTAAAATGTTTGATGGAGCATTTGTTAGAGCTGGAACACTTTCAGAGGAAACTAAAGACAAGGACATTCTTAGTTAGCTGTACAAAGATGAGAACGAAACTATAGAAATGGTTGCATAAGTCATTATTCCCATATAGCAATATGGCAATGGTTAAAAAATCATGCAATGGGATATGAAGGAAAAGGACCAATTGGTAAGTGCCAGGAAGGTATTTCAGAACCCATTTTTCCTTGCACATAATCTAAGGAAGATAAATCAGGACTTGGGTATTCTAAATCAAAACAAAAGCAGCACAATTATCAACATCCCAAATGGAGAAAGAAAGCAATCCCTAAAGAAGACCCATGGCAAGAAAGGCTACATCAAACAACAGAAATAAGAAGAATATGAGAGACAACAGGAAGAGCTTGCTATCAAAAGAGAAGAAGAATCTTACAAATAAGTCCAAAGAGTACAAGCAAGCATGGAACCTGATCAAGATATTCCGGAAATAGTAAAAAAAGAACAGATGGCGAAAATCAAAGAACCTTTTTCTCACCATATAACATTCCTGTCAAATATAGTGGTGTGATTCTAGACAATTATTTAGAGACAGATTCAAATGAATATGAATAGGGTCCACATCCATTATCCAGTGCATCAAGTGAAGATAATGTTGAAGAAAAAAATGTCTTTACAAGTGATAACACACTTTCCATAAAACAAAGAAGAGTGCTGGAAAGAAGACAAGAAGAAATTGGGATCAAGAGAAAAGAGGCATATGCAAGACAACAAAGAAAAGAAAATGAGAAGAATCAAGAAGTAACAACACAAGGAACACAAACAGTCAATAATCAATCATTGGAAGATCAAAAGAATATCAAATTCATATCAAACATTGAGCAAGAAACACCAAGATATGGAAGAACTCTAGAAGAATTGATACAAAGTCAAGCAGGAATGACTATTAGTCCAAAAAAAGATGAGTTTGAGAGAAGGCAGAAGCTAGCAAAGAAAAAAGTGACACAATCATCTATGCCATGTGCACAAGTATGTCAGCTTCAAGCCACAAATGAATCTGATAAGATTGACCCAGAAGGAATCTATAGTATCAAAGATGTATGTGTTGATATAATCCATTCATTTGAGGGACAAATGTCAGATGATGAGTCACTTGAGAGTGAATGGCAAAATACCAATCTTGACTTCATTAGAGTTAATTGGAGAGCGCTTGGGAGAGATTATCCTCAAGAGAGTTCTATCTATGACATAACCTATTCTACACCAAACTATGACTATTACTTCATGAACCTTGAAATACACAACGATGATGATGACTGTGACCTACCCCTGCTTCATCCAAAACTAATTGATTGGGATAACTTAGAAAACCCTGAATTGGACGTATTTTCCAATGATCATGACTTAGTCGTATATCTTAATTTCATTGAACCAATCACACCTAAGTTATCTTCCACTGGTGAATCAAGTAATGCTTCTTGCAGTCAGGAGAACACCAACCTTTCCAGTCACAAAATTGAAATAAAACAAAGAAAAAGACCTAGTGTTGAAAACCATTTAATGGCAACACTAGATCAATCAAGAGAAAAAATAAAGGATGTATCTAATGGTTAAAACCTCCTTGAGGCGTCAGGAGATGGAAAGTTTGACACCCTCCCTGCATATTTTTAGGAGAGATCTGCTATATTGATAGAGCCAACATAAGCAATAAACATTGGTACACCAAAGGATCCCAACGTCCTTCATCCTGTTGCATCATTATCAGATGAAGAAAAGAAAGATTACATAGAATTATTCAAACAAAGGCAAATAAATTTTGTTTGGTCCTATGCAGACATGCCAAGACTTGATCCAGATATTATCATGCACCATTTTAATGTGGATCCAAAAGAAAAACCAGTTAAGCAAAAGTTAAGAAAGATGCATCCACATATCGCTCTACTGGTCAAAATAGAGCTAAATAGACTTTTAGATGTGGGTTTCATAAGACTTGTCACTTATCCAGAGTGGGTTTCAAGCATTGTGCGAGTGTCAAAACTAGATAAAATCATAAGAGTCTACACCGACTTCAGGGATTTTAACAAAGCATGTCCCAAAGATGATTTCCCACTGCCCAACATTCGATATAATTGCAGACTTATCAATAGGACATGAGATTTTTTCCTTAATGGATGGATTCTCGGGGTATAATCAAATAAGAATTGCCCCTGAAGATAAGGAAAAGATAGCATTCACTTGTGCATGGGGTACTTACTATTGTAATTTCATGACATTCTGGCTTAAAAATGTAGGAGCAACTTATCAAAGAGCCATGACAACAATTTTTCATGACATGATGCACACAATAATGGAAGATTATGTAGATGGCATACTTGCAAAATCTCATACAAGAAAAGAACATTTGAACGTCTTGGGTAAGATCTTTGATAGGCTTGAACAATATCAGTTAAGATAAATTCCAAAGAAATGTGCATTTGGAAGTACCTCTGGAAAACTTCTTGGGTATATTATATTAGCTCGTGGAATTGAAGTAGACACTAAAAATTTTGAAGCTATCATGGAGATGGAATCACCTAAGAACATAAGCCAATTGTGTTCTCTACAAGGGAGATTGCAGTTGTAGAAACCTAAAAGTTGCACAATGAATTAAGTGAATTTTATTCATTTAATTATTCTTAATGCTTCCAATTAATTAAATTAATATTTAATTAATATACCCTTCTTCTATCTAAGCCATTTAATTAAATACCCCCCTCTAGCCATTTTAATTAAATTCACATTTAATTAAAAATATCAATTTATCCCCTTTCCCATTTTAACTAAATCTACATTTGATTAAAATCTCATTTGCATTTAAATAAATCTAAATTTATTTAAAAATCCCCCCACTTGCATTTTCCTACATCTCCCACTTGCCTCCTAAACCCCCCTTCTAAATTCTTCTATAACCCATCTAATCCTAATCAATTAGCCTAAACCCTTCAATCATCCCCTTTCCCTAAATTTGAGGATGTCACTTCTCAAATTTGGAGGAAAGTCTTCCAAAAGCAATAAACCCTTTATGTCTTCAACAAGCTAACTTGTTGAGTTCCCCCAAATTTGGAAGGACTCTTACAAATTTGTCTCCAAAGTCTTCCAAACCATTAATGGTTAAATCACCCTTTTGGCATGGTTAGAGACTTTTTGCCTAACTCAACCTTCATCTAACCCAGGGGTCTCATCAAGCACTCATGGCTTTGCACTTGGTTATCCCTTTAACCCTTGCATAAGAGTTTACCCCTTGGGTAAAAGATTTATCCATTGGATAACCCTAACCTAACCTTAACCCTTACCTCCTAAGGTAACCTTCATGTATTCTCAAGCATTTAATGCTTCTTACATCTCCTCTCAAGCAGTCTCTTGTTGACAATTGTCACCATTTCACTGGTGAAAATTGAAAGCATGGATTGATTAACTTTCAATCCTGGCCCTTGTTAAGATTATTCGATCTTGACCATCCATTGCCCTATTTTCCCTATAAATAGAGCCCATTCCTTCTTCAAAACAATCAAGTCTTTATGCATCAAACTTATAGTCTCATAACATTAAGCATATTATCTCTCTTTGATAGAATGGCATTTTAGATCATTTTGATAGCATTATAATCTTAGATATATCATGTTAATCTCATATCATGTTAGCTTCATCTTAGTATCATTTTCATACTAGTTTAAGCTTCGTATCAATATCTTGCATCCTATCATCATCTAGTTTCATATCTAATTCATCACTAGGATCTTGGTTGCATTCCATTTAGATCTTAGAGTCATAAATATCGTTCTTTAAGTTGTCATCTTAAAGAATCAAGTGCTCTTCCAAGCTGAGAGCCACCTTGAATCTTGAAGATCCTTGGAGATAGAGGAACATGGAACGATTTTAAAGAGTTTAGATTCATTTAACTTGATTTTTTTGGATTTCTAACCTCTAATGCAATGTTTCATGTGTGTGTTTGAGATTTTTCCTCGTATTGCAGGATGACACCACATTTTCCAGCATACAGCAGTCAATTTGAAGATTCATCTCTCAGCTAGCAAATAGATGACATCCCTTCACTCACCTATTACACAAGAATGTTCCATTCAAATGGGATCATAAGAGTGAGGAAACATTTATGCAAATCAAGGAATATCAGGCAAATCCCCCAGTACTGGTATCACCAATCAAAGGGAAACCATTGTTGCTTTACATTTCAGCAACAAATGTATCACTAGGAGCTCTCTTAGCACAACATGATGAAGAAGGAAAAGAAAGAGAAGCATATCACATTAGCAGAACACTTGTAGGCTATGAATTGAACTAAATATTAGTTGAGAAGACACGTTTAGCAATTGTATTTGCAACTCAAAAATTGTGACACTATATACTAACTCATTCTATGAAATTGATAGCAAAAATAGATCCACTGAAGTATTTGCTAAGCAAGCCAACTTTTACAGGCAGATTGGCTAAATGAGTTATAATACTAAGTGAGTTTGATATAGAATATGTTAATCAAAAAGCTATCAAAGGACAAGTAATTGTTGATCAATTGGCTGCAATACCCCTGCAAGATGATACACCAATGCACATCTAATTTCCTGATGCAGATATTTTGACAGTTAGCACAAATTTTTGGGAGTTATACTTTGATGGCTCCTATACACAACATGGATCAAGTGTTGGAATCTTGTTCATAACACCTCAAGGTCACACAATTCCAAAATCATATAGACTATGATTCCCATGCACAAAAAACACTGCAAAGTATGAGGCATTGGTCATTGGGATCAAAATGACCATTCAATGGAACATCAAGGAATTACATCCTTATGGAGATTCACAACTCATAATCAACCAGATAAATGATGATTATCAAACCAAAGATGACAAGTTGGTTCCCTATAAACAACTGGTTGAATATTTTAAAGAACACTTTGAAGAAATATCATTTACTCAGATCCCAAGAAATGAGAACAAAGCAGTAGATGCAATGGCTACAATAGCATCTTTTTGGCAAAATCAAGAGAATCAACAATGTTACGAATTCCTGGTGGAAGATATATTGCATCCTACTATTGAATCCCAAAACACCCACATGATTTGCCACATATCTGGAACCGATCAATCCTTATATAGCCAAACTTATCGATACCTAAAAGAGAATATCCTTCCTCCTGACCTATCCTGCAATGAAAAGAGAAATTTTATCCATCAGTCATTCTGATATACTATCATTGTTGATACCTTATATAGATGAGGTCTAGATAGCACTCTACTAAGATGTCTTAAACAACAGGAGTCTGAGAAAGTTCTTAACGAAGTCTACATAGGTATTTGTGGCACGCACTCAAGTGGTTTAACATTGGCTAAGAAACTTATTCGATTGGGTTACTATTAGCCTACTATGGAGAGAGATTCATTTACATATGCCAAGAAATGCAAACAATGTCAAATCCATGGGAATCTCATCCATGCACCAGCACAAGAACTACATCCTATGGCAGGATCATGGTCATTCTCTCAATGGGGTCTTGACCTAGTGGGTAAGATAAATCCTTCATCTTCTAATGGACATAAGTTTATTTGGCTGCTACTGAGTATTTCACTAAATGGATTGAAGAGTACCTTTGACAAAGGTGACAGGAAAGAAAATATCATCATTCATCCTGAATTATATAATCTGTCGCTATGGAGTCCCTATGACCATCATTACTGATAATGGGAGGCCATTTAAGAATCAAGATGTGAAGGAACTATGTGAGCGATTTCATATCCAACATAGGTTTTCTACACCATATTATCCATAGGGAAATGGTCAAGTTGAGGCATCAAACATGACAATCTTAAAGATCCTGAAGAAAACAGTTAATGAAACTGGTAAGGATTGGCATATTCAGCTTAAACCTGCTCTCTAGGCATACCAAACTAGCATCCGTACACCAACGGGGGAAACTCCATATTGCTTAGTCTATGGATTAGAAGCCATATTACCAGTAGAAGTAGAGATACCTTCTCTACAAGTATCCTTGAAAGGTCTTATCCCAAAGGAAGAACAGTGAGTCTCTAGACTTCAATAAATTGAGTTGATTCAGGAACATCGCCAAAATGCTTCAGATCATTTAAAAGAATACCAATAGAGAATGGAGAAAAGTTACAACCACAAAGTTAAGCCATGCATTTTTCAAATTGGAGATCTAGTTCTAAGGGAAAATCCATGAAATCAGCAAGATCAAGAAAAGAAAGGTAAATTTGATCCAAATTAGTTAGGTCCCTTTCTCATGGTAGCAGCATATGGTTCAGGAGCATACAAATTATCTACACCAGAAGGAGATTGGTTTGATGATCCTATCGATACTATGCATCTGAAGAATTTCTATGCTTAAAAGTATCAACAGAAAGAGAAAATACCACCAAAATAGTGAAAAAGAAGAAAAAGCCTAAAAATCAGAAAAGCAGCAAAAATCCTGTACTTCAACTTTAGCTGCCAAGGCATGTTCTACCGGTTGAGCAGTAGGTGCCGGTTGATCTTCTATTATAGCAACAAAAACCCATCCATTGTATGTCAGATCCTCATCAGAATCATCAGTCACACCTTCATCAGCAATGTAGCAAGATTTGTCTTTATTCTTCTTAAATCTGTATCCCTGATATTCAGGGTTAGGCTTGTATGTTCTTCTAGCTTCTTCTCTTAGTCTAGCATGTCTATCAAGGCAACTTGAAGCCATATGACCAATCTTATTGCAATTAAAACATTTAAAGGGTGCTTTACCTTCATACTTACTTCCAACTGGACCTTTAGGCATTTTCCTTGCAAATAGTGCTTCAAGTTCTTCATTCTCTTTCCTTCTTTCTCCAAGTTCTCTTGCATAAAAGGCTTTTCAATCAAATTTGTCAAATGATGGAGCAGATGATGTTGATGCTTTAAATGCCAAATTTGTCTTTATAGTAGCAAAGGGACCAAATTCTTCAATTTCAAAAGCTGAAAGTTTCCCAATCAATGTATCCCTAGTTACTGATGTATTAGGCATTGTTCTTAACTCATTTATAGCAGTGACTTTCATTTTATATGCCAGTGGCAATCCTCTTAAAACTTTTGAAACAATTTCATCCTCACTTAAGGTTCCTCCACAACATTTAATACCCAAAACAATCTCATTTACTCTTTCCATAAAAGCAGAAATCCTTTCATCTTCTTCCATTTTCAGATGTTCATACCTGACCCGGAAGCTTTCAAGTTTTGCAATTTTGACTATGGAATCTCCTTCATTCAGTGTTTCCAAATGATCCCAAATAGCTTTAGTAGTAGACCTATCTGATAGTCCCATGATTTGTTGACCTGATAATGCGCTCAAAAGTGCTTCTCTTGCTTTGCAATCATTTTCTTCATCTTTTCCCAAGCTAGGTGGATTAGGCTGACCAGGAGTAGGAGCAGTATAACCATTCTTTGTAACATCCTAGATGTCCTTTCCAATGCAATTTAGATGTGTCTCCATTATGATATTCCATATGCCATAATTGGTTCCATCAAGTTTAGGACTATCCTTCCTGAAATAGTTAGTAGACATTGGATCTCCTCACGTTGTTAAACTTCTGCAAAAAGAGGACTAGGCTCTGATACCAATTGTTAGGTCCCAAAGACAGCTGAGAGGGGGGGGGGGGGGGTGAATTAGTTGTCAAATAAATTCAAACCAAAATAACTTAACCAACTTATTGCTTAATACCGATAAACCAGTTCAATATGCCAGTAAACAGATTTAACAGTTAATTGCTATACCGGTAAGGATTAGTGTATGAAACATAAAGACAAAGTCATCCACAACACATAACACCAATATTTGTACGTGGAAACCCTGTAAGGGGAAAAACCACGGTGGGAAACCTTACCCACAATTAGATGATACTACTGCAAATAGTGTGTGTACATAAATGGGGTCTGCACATGTAGAAAGGCCAAGCGCCTAGAGCTCACTGCTCAATCACAAAATGGGAGTCACACTGACTACAATTGGATGGTTAAATCCAATAAGAATATACTGCACAAAATAGCATCTTCATATGCTGGATTTAGTACCGGTGTAATTCTGATTGTCTTCACAAAAACCCTCCTTCAATCTTCAAATGATGTCTGCGTGTATAGTTCTGCTTATTCTCTCATATACCTTCACACAATCCTTTTTTCATATTTCTTATATGATCTTACAAATAAGATCTTACATTTATGCCATAACCTAAGACCAATTTTAGTAGGTCGGCTCTACAAGATATTTACAATAAAAGTATTTTACAAACAAAACAATATCCGATGCAATAACCGATTAAACATGTCAGCTTAATGCATTTACAACAATAATTAATCATCTCCAAAGCCTGACATGCTGATCTAGAAAAGATAAACCTCCCGGTGTATACCCTGGACCTATTTGTCGATAATAGCAAATATGCAAATGTGAATATACCAATAACCAATTCTTCTTGACAAGATGTCAAAACAATGTTTTCGACATTACCAAGTGTTTTCCACGTCATTCCAAGTGTCGGTGATCATTATATCTTGTCGGTGTACCATATACCGGTGATTGTGCAAAAGTTACTTGCTTGCTGGTGAATGTTGTTGGATCTCCAAAGTGCTAGAGTTTTAGTAGGTGTTGACATCAATGACAAAACCATACCAAAATACCAACAATCTCCCCCTTTGGCATTGATGGCAACACAAGATGGAAAAACCATCAAAGTGCCAAAAATAGAAATGCCAAATACCAAAAACCAACAATCTCCAAATAGAGATCATAACCAAAAATCAAAAATACAGATACAGAGAGTAATAATCTCTCCCAAACAACAATCTCTCCCCTTGGGAGCATCATGTGTTTTCATTCTATTTTTCCATACTAATATCTCCCCCTTTGACATCAAATGCCAAAGTTCTTACCAAGCCAAGTTCATATTCAAAATACCAATCAATTTAGTATACCAACTACTCCCCCTGAGAAGTAGCTTCCCATCAAAGGCGGAATAAAGATTTCTCTGTTAATTATGTCGGTTGATGACAATCATCAACTTCCTAAGTCTCTACCGGTGGGGGTATGACCCCAAGCTGATCTCTAAGATATTCAAAAGTCTCCATAGGCAGAGGTTTAATAAAGATATCTGCAATCTGCTCTTTAGTATTCACGTAAACCAGTTTTATTTCCTTTGCTTCAACATTTTCCCTTAGAAAATTCAGTTTGATAGAAACATGTTTGGTTTTAGAATGTAATACCCGATTCCTAGATATATCAATTGTTGTAGTGTTATCACAATAGATAGTAATAGGTTTCTTGCATTTTACCTTTATGTCTTTTAACATTTGCTTAAGCCATAGTACCTGTGTACAGTTAGTTGTTGATGCAACATATTCTGATTCTGCTGTTGATAAAGATGTACAACTTTGTTTCTTACTTAACCAAGAAACTAGTCTATTTCCAAGAAAGAATGCTCTGTCGGTGGTGCTTTTTCTATCATCCACATCTCCTGCCCAATTTGCATCTGTGTATGCACATAATTCAAAGTTTTCATCTCTAGGATACCATAATCCAAGATTTACAGTGCCTTGTACGTACCGGAAAATCCTTTTTACTGTTGATTCATGGTTTTCGCTAGGATTACTTTGAAATCTTGAAACAATACATACTGCATTCATAATATCAGGTCTGGTTTGTGTTAAATACAGTAAACCTCCTATCATAGATTTGTATCTTGTTGGATTAACAGGTGTAGATTCATCCCTTAGTGATAGTTTGTCATTTGTAGTCATAGGTGTGCTTACCAGTTTAGAGTTCTCCATCCGAAATTTCTTTAGTAACTCTTTTAAGTACTTGGATTGACTCAAGAATATACCTTTATCAGTCTGTGAAATCTGCAATCCTAAAAAGAATTTTATTTGTCCAATCATAGACATTTCAAATTCATGTTGCATTTTAATAGAAAATTCTTTACATAATCCATCTTCTCCTCCAAAGATTATATCATCAACAAATACTTCTATAACCAAGATGTCATCATTAGTCACTTTATAGTATAAATTGTTGTCTGCATTTCCTTTAGAAAAAACAATCTTCAAAAGATACTTATCCAATCTTGCATACCAAGCTCTTGGAACTTGCTTCAATCCATACAAAGCTTTTCTTAACCTGCAAACCATATCTTTGTCATATGTCAAAGAAAATCCATCAGGTTGTTCAATGTAGACTTCCTCTTCAAGATCTCCATTCAAAAATGCACATTTAATATCCATTTGATAAACTTTGTAGTTCTTGTGTGCTGCAAAAGCCAAGAATAATCTAACTACCTCTATTCTAGCTACCGGTGCAAAGGTTTCATTATAATCAATTCCTTCTTTCTGAGAATATCCCTTACACACTAGTCTTGCTTTATTTCTGATAACCTTACCGTCTTCATTAAGTTTGTTTCTGAATACCCATTTTGTTCCAATTACATTTTTATCTTTAGGCCAGGGAACTAATGTCCAAGTGTTATTCTTTTCAATTTGTTATAATTCTTCTTCCATAGCTTTAATCCAGTGTTTATCTTCACATGCCTCATTAACAGATGATGGTTCAATTTGAGAAATAATACATACCTCTTCATTTTCCAATCTTCTTCTTGTCATAAGTCCTTTAAACTTGTTTCCAATTATTTGATCTTCAGAATGATTCAGTCCTACATACCGGGGTGTCTTTGTTTGCATATATACATCAAGGAATAGAAATAAACATTCATTTGCATATGTCATCATTATAAGCATTTTTCATATAGATCATTACATTTTAAAATCATTTTCATATGCATATAAATCATTTCACATCATCATTATCATGTAGATCATATAAGCCTTAGATAGAATCAATATCATCATCATATCATCAAGATAACATCATGGAATATAAAGGAAAGGAAAGATCATTATCATATCATCCATGTAATCAATATCATCATCATATCAACCATGTAATCATTGCATATAGATCATCAAAGCATCATTCATATAATCAATGAATATAGAACATATAAGTAATCATCATCATAAGTAGCATGCATAATAAATCATAACCATCATATAGAGTCCATGTCTGCATATCATCATAAACAATAAACAGTCCAAGTATAGAATGATATCAAATAAATCATCAATAACATACAATGTCTCATGATATAAAATCAAGTCTCAAGGATGCCCTGTGCCACTCTCACCTGACTTTGTCTGTCTTTGTGGAGGTGGACAAGAAGACCCACCAGATGATCCTGCTCTTGCTCTCCCTAGAGGAATCAATACATCTAGATCCTCCTACAACATGATATCAACAAAATGTCAGTTTTTTATCCAATCAATCACTTTGATCAATCAATCAGCTATCATATCCGCTCACTTGAGATTTCTATCAGTCTCTTTGACCACATATTAGTGACGCTCATTCATCATGAGGTTACACATCTAGTCTATCCAATCTTGAGTTTACATCAGTGACATTCATCAATCATGAAGTCAATCAAACTCTATCCTATCAAATCATCAAAGCTTCAAGTTTATATCATTGACCCTCATTGATCACGAGGTCAATCAAACTCTATCAATCATCAAATCAAATAGAATATCAAAGTAATCAAAGAGTGGACATTTTCATCAACCACAGTTGTAAAAATTTAAATTAGTTATCATGAGATCAATCACTCAATCAAATTTTTCAACAATTTCACGATCAATCTCCCAAGGGGGCACACAATCAGGATTTTCATCTTTGTTGGGGACATTATCGAGATGATTTAATCTTTGAAACAATGTTGTCTCAACATCATTTCAAAGAGGGGCAAAATGTATACACATAAAATTGGCTATGAGCAATTAAATAAATAATTTATATTTATTTAATAATTTTTTTCTATTAAATAGTTAATTTGAAAAGATTAATTTATTTAATTCATTTCATATTCTTTCTATAGACGTATAAAAATGACCACTTTCCTAAATGAATATTTAATGTTCATTTTATTCTCATTCCTCTATGTAATTAAATCTAATTTAATTAAATCATCTACATTCATCTATTTGATTAAATAAGTTATTCAATTTATTTAATTAAATTCACCTAGGCCTTTCATATCATTTAATTGAATAAATCACTTTATTTAATTAAATCCCCCTTCGACTCTTTTTAATTAAATTTACATTTAATTAAATTGTTCACTTCAAATAAATAAATCTAATTTATTTAACTCCCCCACTTGCATCTATTTTGTTGAAATAAAGCAATTTATTTTAATTAAAATTACTCTCCATCCACTTGCATTCTCCTACATCTCCCACTTGCCTCTCTAAACCCCTTCTAAATTCTTCTAATCCCTTCTAAATTAGTCTAACCATTCTACTAAATATTGTCACAATCCTAAGCAAAGAGAAGTCACTTATCAAACCCTTAAAAGTCTTCAATAACCATTAGAGGCTTTATGTCCTCAACAACTTAACCATTTAAGGCTCTTACATAATCATTAATGGTTAACTCAATTTTCTTACATGGTTGGAGACTTTTTGCCTAACTCAACCCTCATCTAACCCTAGGGTCTCATCAAGCATTCATTGCTTTGACCATGGTTATTCCTTTAACCCTTGCACAAGAGTTTATCCTTTGGGTAAAATCTTTATCCAATGGATAATATTAACCTAACTTTAACCCTTACCTCCTAAGGTAACCATGAGGTCTTCTCAAGCATTTAATGTTTCTTGCATCTCCTCTCAAGCAGTCTTATGTTGACAATTGTCGCCATTTCATTGGTGAGAATTGTAAACATGGATTGATAACTTTCAATCCTGACCCTTGATAGGATCATCCAATCTTGACCCTTCATTGCCCTATTTTTCCTATAAATAGAGCTCTCATTCCTCCATTTATCATCCAAGTCTTTAGCATCAAACTTATAGACATTTTACTAAGCATCTAATCTAAATCATTTTCATCAAGCATTTAGCCTCTCTTTGATAATCTTCATAGCATCTTAAATAGGCATTTGTATTATCACATAATAATCATCTCAAACTAGTATAGCATGCTAGGATAGTTTTGTTACTAATCCTTTCATTTTGTTATCATATACATGCTAGTTTAGTTCATATTTTAATAATATCATGCACATTAGGATTGCATTCATGTTAGATTGATGAAACATCCCTCATTATCATGATCGTCATCCCTAAGTCACTTTTCTCAGTGATCTGAGAGCAAAGGCATTGGCTTAAGGGGTCTTGTGAGATAGAGAACAATGGAACATCCCTTGGGAAGTTGAACTATTCCATACAGCTCCATAACGTGCACCAAGAATCCCATTGGTATGTGGACTAGTCCTGAATTCGTAATATTCGTTTCATCGAACCACTTCTCCCACATACACTTTCTATTAATTAATTTATTTAAAACATTTCATTAATTAATTAATTTATCTTTTCTTCTAATCAATTAATTAAATATCTTATATTTAATTATACTTCTATCCTTGAAAGAGAAGGTAATAAAGCAAAAATTAAGAACAAGCGAAAATGCGAATAGTAGACGTCTATGCGAAAAGCAGATTCATTTCTGCAATACCCTCGAAACATCCTCGAAATCAAGGGAGGAATAATGGTGATTGGCATAGCGGAACAAATTTTCATAAGGTCCATAAAAAATGTTGTGGGCACCTCAAACTGATTTGTAGCTCTAAATGCCTCTCAATCATGCGCTACAGGAGCAAATTTGATTAATTTACAGCTTAATTATATATGCAAAAGGGTTGTCGGGGTTCCAAGGTTCCCCCCATCCGGCCAAAGAAATATAGGTGAATTGGAATCTTCCTCAATTATGATAGCTAACCCAGCTTGGAGAAGGACACAACGGAACCCTAGGGCACCATTAAAGAGATGGTAAAATCCTTTATCACAGCAAAGAGAGGATTTTCTTACCATCCCGATGGCTTCTCTGGATAATTGTTACCCTAACAAGGGCAGTGTTTCATATTCACCATGCATTCATGTGGCGAGATTCTCTCGAGCCCAACACGATGTAGCATCAGGGGCAAACGGAATAAAATTAGGGTTAAGAAAACCCACCTCGATAAGCTCAAAGTCAGTAGTCCATCATCTGTGCGAGGAAGGATATAACCCAAAATTAGAGGAGATGGAAACCTCTAGTCGTCACAATTCTAAGGAAATTAAGCACCCTATGTCAGATCTACTTTCAAATTCCCCAACTTCTCCTAACAGGTTGGTCATTAAAATTGATAATTATACTCAAGCTAGGTATCAAATGCACTGCATTGATAGAATGATCTTTGCTTGGTGGAAAGGCTGGGGGATCCTGTTGGAACAAATTGCTAACTGGGTGTCATCCTCCTTCAATAACCAAGTAAGAATTGACATCCTTCCTAATAATTTCTTAGCTATTGAATGTGGTAATCAGAATCTTAGAAATTCATTTCTTAATGAGGATATATTAAAATTTAAAGGTCTAGGGTTTGATTGTTGGGAATGGCAACCTCTCTTTCTCCCATCTCAATTCGAATCTTGCATGGTTAATAGAGCAATTTCACTTGATAAATTCCCTATAGAATTGTGCAATAATGACTTTTTAAGAATAATAGGCAACAAAATAGGTAAATTTGTAGAAGTCAAAAAATCAGCCCTAAGCTTCTTTAACCAGCTATTAATCATTAAAATGAATATTAACATTAAATCTTTAGAGCCTATAACTATGAAATGTGATAAATCTTATTTAACCCTAGAATTACCCTTTTATAATGGTCCCTTCGAAGATTCTATGCCAAGGAAGATCCCCTCCGAGAAACCTCTTCCTGTGTCGTTGCTCAAGTCTAATGGCACTCCATTCAGATTCGTGGAAGGAGGGGGTTTTACCCTAGAGGGCTATAAGACTGATATTAACCCTAATCATCTTACCTCTAACCTATATCCTCATAGCTCCTTTGTTAAGCCCTCTCACTCCCCTCTTCCTTCACTATTAACTATAAATTCATGTATAGCTGACTCTCTTTTGGGGGATTGAGATCTGGAAGATGGTGAAATCAATGAGGTTATCCCCCAGAAAGAGCAGCTCGGCCTGACAAATTTGTCATCATCTATCTCTCTCATTCCACCAGAGAGGCTGAGTCCCTTGGGGTCTCCCCCTTTAATGGAACAAATTGCCTCTGAGCAATCAGCAGAGCTGGATAGGCTTTCCCCGGATCCAGGATTGGCATCCTTGCAGGGTCAACCAATCTCTCTAGTCTCAAGTATGGAGGGCTTTGAGGAGGAAGAGGTTTGCCATCCATCTCTAAAGGTTGTTTCTGATCCAATTGTAGAATCTGAGAATGATCGAGTGGCTAGGGAAGTTAAAATCATTGCCAATTTTGTAGGGGAAGAAGTAGTAAATGACCTCATGGACCTATTGATTGATGAAATCTGTGATGATGAGGAGTTGGAAAGACAAAGGGATTTCTTGGTCAAAAATCTTGTGGATGTTACTCGAGTCAACTTAGATACAGATGAACTCTTTGTAGCATTAGATAACTTAGAAAATGATAACCCAAATATTCTATGCATTCTCAGCTCTGATAGAAGCAAAAACTCTCCTGACTGTGCTAAACATAGTAAGAGAAGAGGTAGGAGATCCCTTGTTGAACTAAGATCAAAGGATGGAGAGGCCAAGAGTTAGTCTAAAATATCTACTCTTTTTAATGCAGGGGAGGGGAAGTTCCTCCCCACGGAGCCATGAAAATCACTACTTGGAATATTAGGGGTCTGAACGCCCCTAACAAACAGCACATCTTAAAGTGATGCATCTCTGATTCTAAACTAGATATAATGTTAATCCAAGAAACCAAAATGAACTCCTTTGATATAGCCCTTTTTGAGAAAAAACTAGGCATTAGACAGCTAAAGCACTCCCCTACTACAGGAGCCTCGTGGGGCTTAGCCATCATTTGGGACTCTAGATTCATCTCGTTTATAGCTTTAGAGATTAAGCAAAATTGGATAGGAGGAGAAGTAGTAAGTTATAAAAATAACCTAAGATTCAAATTGATTAATGTTTACGGTCCTATCCAAAATAGGGATAAGGCTAAGGTGTGGGTGGAACTGGAGTCTTTCCTCAGAAGTTTCCCAAATGATGTATGCATCATTGGGGGAGATTTCAATGCTATCACTAAGGTAGCAGACAAAAGAGGAGGTAGCAACAAACTTCCTCCAACGGCTGTAGATTTCAATCATTGGATCAATAGGAACTCCCTGTTGGAAATCCAGATGGCAGATAATGCCTTCACTTGGAACAACAGAAGGCTTGGTTTTTGTAACATTGTTGAGAAACTAGATAGGTTCTTTATCCATGGAGGGCTCTCGGAGCTTAACCTTACCGTGAATGCAGAACCCCTCCCTCTAGCAGGATCTGACCATTTCCCACTCCAACTAATCATATTATCTGACCACTCCCCTAAAAAAATGCCCCTTCAAATTTGAGAACATGTGGTTCAAAGATGATAACTTTTTAAACTTAATTGAGAACTGGTAGAGCAGCTTCGTTTTCTCTGGTTCGAAGATGTTTATTATCACAAGCAACTTAAAGCTTATCAAAAAGGAAGCTCTTAGAATGGAATAGGACTAATTTTAGAAATATTTTCGATAAAAAACTTCTAATAGAAAATGATCTTAAGAATGTTAACATTGAAGTTCTTGAGAAGGGGATGGATGAACATCTCTTCCTTAAAGAAAAGGCTCTACTCTCTGAGTATGAAAAGACACTCTCAAATGAAGAGATCTTTTGGAAACAAAAATCAAGGGAGACTTGGTTGAGTGATGGGGACCGAAATACTAAGTTTTTCCACAATAGTACTAAGCAGAGGCAATGGGTCAATTGAATTTCTAAAATTAAGAATTGTCAGGGTTCCATCCTGTCTGAACCGGATGATGTTGCCTCTGAGGCCGTAAGGTTTTTTGATAAAATCTTAAACAATATTGAAGGTTCCAACCTCAGAGGCCAACTCAATATTATCAAGAATCTTCCTAAACTCATTAACGATGACCACAACAAAATCTTGTCAAAGAAATTCTCTGAGGAGGAGGTTAAATTTGTCCTTATGAAGATGAATCCCGATAGGGCCCCGAGTCCGGATGGCTTCCCCACTAGCTTTTTCTAAAAATGTTTGGGTTTTATGGGAACAGATATCACGAATGCCTTAGAAGGTATAAGGAACTCTGGTAAGATTCTCAAAGAAATCAACAATACCTTCTTAGCTCTCATCCCCAAAAAGGAGAATCCTGAAAGTTTTAATGACTTCAGACCAATAGCCCTTTGCAACACTCTGTACAAACTCTTAACCAAAACTCTAGCAGCTAGACTCCAGCATCTTCTCCCCATTATCATTAGCGAAGAACAAACTGGCTTTGTACCAGATAGATCAATCTATGATGGGGTTATTATAGCCCAAGAGGCCATTCATTCGGTCTAGCTCAATAGGGTCCCAAGTATGCTAGTCAAATTAGACATAAGCAAAGCTTACGACAAAGTTGACTAGCACTTCCTATGCAAATTCTTGGAGGCCTTTGGATTTTCCAAATCCTGGATCAACCTAATCTTTGAATGTATATCCACCCCCAAATTCTCGGTCTTCGTTAATGGTTCCCCAGAAGGTTTCTTCAGCAGCTCAAGAGGGCTCAGGCAAGGAGATCCTATGTCTCCCTTCCTCTTCATCATCATGGCTGAAGCCCTAGGTAGATCCATCTCTAAGCCCAAAAAGGAAGGTGGGATCCAAGGAATCCTCATTACCAGCGGCCTCCCTCCCTTTACGCACCAGCAATTTGTTGACGACACGATGCTTTTTGGCAGGGAAGTGTAAAGGAAGCGAGAGCCTTCAAAGGCATCCTTAATTCCTATATGCTAGCCTAGGGTCAAGAGGTGAATATGGCCAATTCTACAGTTTTTATGTTCAACATAGACCCCTCCTTAGGAAAAGTGATCAGCAATGTCCTAGAGAATACTGAAGGAACTCTTCCTTGCAAATACCTAGGCATTCCCCTTGACAAGGGTAGAAGACCCTCAAAATTATGGGTCAACTTGGTGGATAAAATCAAGTCCAAGATTAACACTTGGAAAGGAAAATGGCTCTCATCTACAGGTAGAGAAACCTTGGTTAGATCAATCTTCTCAGCTATGCCCATTTACCAGCTCTCCTATCAACATTTATCTTCTTCTAAACTTGCAGAGCTCAATAAGCATCTCAAGACTTTCTTTTGGCAAGGTGCTAATGACAATCATAAAATATCACTCATATCCTGGGACAAGATATGCAAACCTAAAGAAGAAGGAGGAGTTGGCATTAAAAACCTCTGCGATTAGGGCAAAGCCTTGGGTGCCATGTTGGTCTGGAGGATGTTCAGAACCCCCCACCTCAAATGGGCTCGCTTGCTACACCACAAATACCTTAATGGAGGGAATCCTATCCAAATCTTCAGAGAAACAAACCCTCCCAGAGGGTCTTGCCTATGGAATTTTATGTTAGACTGTAGGAGGATTATCTCTGACAAACTTACTTGGAACCTGGGGTTCGGGGATAAAGCTCTTTTCTGGTCAAATTCTTGGGGTGGATATAAGGCTATTGATAATATCCATGACTTTGGTTCTACTTGTATCCTTCTTGAATCTCATAGAGGACCCTTGTTAAACAACTATATCTCCCCTTCAGCAGATGGGGTCGGTTGGCAGTGGATCGAGAAGGATAATGAGGATATCCCTGTAAGCGATAAACAAAAACTTATGGCAATTCTCAAATCAAGGAACGTTGCCTTAGGTCATAATAAGGACAAGCTCGTCTGGGATGGCTCCCTAAGAGGAGAATACAACTCCAAGGATGGGTACTCTCTCATCTCCAAATCATTTATAAGACCTATGACTGAGCTTCCCTTGAAACTTTGTTGGGATAAATATTGTCTGCCTAAGGCAGGTATCTTCTCCTGGATTACGGTTGAGAACAAGCTCTTAACTGCGAACAAATTTAGAAGAATGGGGTATGAGGGCCCTAGCAGATGTCCTCTTTGCGAGGCAGATGAGGAAGACGCTAATCATATCCTCCTTAACTACCCCTTTGCTCACAAATGTTGGATATGGTTCACCAACAAACTTGAATGGTCTGCAGCCTTCCCCCACACCATCTTTGGAATGCTCAAGGCATGGCCCCTCCTCAGGCATGGATGTTTCTTTGAAGGTTTATGGATAGCTCTTCCCTCTTCCATAATGTGGGAATTATGGAAGGAGAGAAATAGACGTCTCTTTAAGAATGAAAAGCTAGAGGCACCCAGAATCATTAACAGGATAGAGTCAGCTATCACTGAGCTCATGAACAACTGACTGTCATTAGGCACATTGAAGAATGCCTCTATCACTTATTGGGATGAAAAAATGAAAAAATGTTGGGAAGGCTTATCCTTTCCTCCCTATGTAGGTGTTGGTCCTATTGCAAGTCTTCGATCAAGGGATGCATGCAGATGGTAGCCCCCAGGCAAAGGTTGGATGAAGCTAAACTTTGATGGGGCATCTCGTGGTAACCCAGGGCAAGCAGGGATAGGATGTGTTGTTCATAATTGGGAAGGAAAGGAACTAGCAACCCTTGCCTTTCCGGTTGGCATCAACACCAACAATTGGGCAGAACTTATGGCCCTGGTTAAGGGTCTGCTTTTATGCAGGAAACTAGGAGTTAAGAACTTGGAAATTGAAGGAGATTCGGCTATAATTGCCAATGCTCTGAGGAAAGGTAGTATGCCTAATTGGAGACTAAATATTTGTTGTCAAAAGCTCTTGACCTATGTAGAGATTTTGATAGGTTCATAATTATATTTATAGGGAGGGCAATAAAAGAGCGGATGAGTTGGCCAATTTGGGAGCCGATGGCATCAATCTCATGTTTGTGCCACCTTAAGACATCAATCTTTTATCTTCATGTCCTAAGGTGTCGTTAGCGTGTTCCTCCTTTCATCCCCTTATGTTTCTCTTTCCCAGACTCTGTTTTAACCCCTTATTTATTCTTCTTCCTGCCCCCTATATTTTCATATAGATACTCAGACAAACATCCAGTTTAAATATTGGCTTCTCAACATAAGCCGTTAACTAACACTTTTGTTTCGAATATCACTTCGATCACGTATTTCCTTCATTCATTGACATTCTATTTTCAGTCATTAGGGATGCCTCCTCACTGCTTCCTATCTGATATCCATCGGGTTTTATGTTGATGAAACCTTAGGCTTCGGTGACATCCTTTATTTTTCTATCGAAATACTTCTTCCATCGATATCAATTCCACATCGATGAATGGATCTATTGTCTCACTGAATACTTCTTCCACCAATAAAGTTGTCTTGGCGAAACAACGCATATCAGAGACATGCCTTTTAGCCTCCTCGAAACCTATCTCCTTATCGATATCTTTTATCGATGAAACTGCCTCTTGTCTAATCGACCTTATTCTTTTTATATCTCCTCGAATACCTTTTCCCGTTGATGAAAACCATCTCCACCTTCCTCGATATCTTCTTTCGATGGAAGTACTATCTCCGATGAGTCCTTTCTAAAGTTTACCAACGTTTCTTATATCGATGAGACATCATTGGGTCTCATGTCGAAGAAACCTTGGGCTTTGGTATTTCCTTTATCCTTCCATCGAAACACTTTTTCTATCGACATCATTTCCCATCGATGAAAATCATCTTTTCTTTCTTCGATATCCTCTTTCGTTGGAATCAATGCTTTCGATGAGTCCCTCTTAGGTTCATCGGTGTTCCCTTTCCTTCGCTACCCTCTTTATATCAATGAAACTCTCTTATGTTTCATCGACCTTTTATCTTTCGATGAAATTGCCGCTGTCAGCCTAAAACTTTAGTATCTCTTCGACACCCTCCTTTCTCACACTGTCCTTTCGATGAAACCTTCCCCAGTTTCTTCGATTTCATCATTTCGGTAGAACTATCTTCTTCGTTGCACTCATTGCTTATCCTACCAATTTTGAAGTCTCTTTGTTAGCCCTGCTTCATCGATGGAACCTCCTTTGGTTTCATCGATATACCTTCTATTGATGAAAACATCGCTTTCGATCAGTCCCTTCTGAAGTTCATCGAGGCCCAAGTCAATTCGATAAATCATCTTACTGGTGAAACATCGATAGGTTTCTTTGATTCCCTTTTTTGATGAGACATCGTTGGGTCTTATGTCGAAGAAACCTTGGGCTTCAGTAACTTCCTTTATCCTTCCATCAAAACCCTTTCTCTATCGACATCACTACTCTCCTTCGATGAATGGGTCTATTGTTTCATCGAGGCCATCTGTCTTTTTGCTTCCACTAGCATCTTTCATTGATGAGCTCATTAGTATTCTCCCTTGATAAAGTTGCATCGGTAAAACCACACTCATCGGTATCGTACCTTTTAGCCTCCTCGAAACTCATATTATTATCGATATCTTTTTGTTTTATCGTTAAGAATGCCTCTTTCGGTAAGTTTCCTTCATGTTGCACCGGTGGCATTATTTCCTCGGAAGCCTTTTCCTGTCGATGAAAACCGTCTCTGCTTTCTTCGATATCCTCTTTCGGTGGAATCTATGCTTTCGATGAGCCCCTCTTAGGTTCATCGGTGTCCCCTTTCCTCGACACCCTTTTTATATCGATGAAACCCTCTTATGTTTTATCGCCCTTTTATCTTTCAATGAAAGTGTCTATGTCGGCCAATAACTTTAGTATCTCTTCGACACCCTTTTTCTCTCGAACTATCCTATCGATGAAACCTTCCCCAGTTTCTTTGATCTTATCTTTTCGAAAGATCTTTCTCCTTTGATGATTTCATTACACGTCCTACTGTAACTGCAGTTTCTTCGGTAGCCTTGCTTCATCGACGGAACCTCCTTTGGCTTCTTTGATAACCTTCTATCGATGAAAATAACACTAGCGATAAGCCCCTTTTGAATTTCATCGACACCCAAGTCTATCCAATAAATCATCTTATCGATGAAACATCGATAGGTTTCTTCGATACAACAGGTGCACCATTTGGTAAATTAAAAGCCCTCATTTTCTGCATGTGCTGGCCTATAGGAACCCCTACGTGCCCTGCCATATTCTCATATGATACTTGCTGCTGAGATCTCTATAATTGAATGGTTATCTGACAAACCATAGACTGTGGGTAATATGTGGTTCTGCCATAAAACTCATCTACCTCTATTACCCTCAGCTGGACTCAGGCAAGACAAAAGTCCCATTTACCCCCTTTTGTTATTCTATCCTGGATATCATCCATTTTCAGGGATAGCATCTGGGTACATAAGCAAAAGGTGGTAAATAGGTGATTCATAACTATGGATGATCCCTTCTCAAAATGGAAATTATCTAGAAACTTTGTTTATGAATATGCCATATTGATGACTTTATAATATATGAGGTTAAGAGTTTAGAAACATCGGAGAAGGATGTCATTTCACACTGGAATACTACATGTGACTAACAATCTGGGCAAGTGTTTTGAAAACTAACCATGCAGGAGGGCAGTGCCATCTTGAACAAATGACAGGATGAAAGCTGCTAAAATGACAAAAGACTACATGCAATCAAGTCTCAAACTCTTAAACAGAGCACAAGGAGTACAGTGACAATTGAAAAATAGTAAAATGGGCCTATAAGGGAAAGAAAATATCTCCCCACTTGCTCACCCTAGCCCGGGGTGTTATTATTATTCTGAATCTATGCTTATTGTAATTAGATGTAGAAACTATCTGGACTACGGTCCCGAGCAAGACCGGAGGTTTTCTCGCCTCCACTCTTTCCTACCGGCGCCCGCATGAGTGGAGTGATGTAAAAAATTAATTTTGATTAATAAAATTTTTTGGCTACGGCCTCTTACCGATCAAAAAAAAAATTATACTTCTATCCACTATCCTATAGTCTCATCAATTAAACAATTTATTAATTATTTAATCTTCCATTTTCAACTCACCCTCATCTCCACATTACTTCTTCTTTACCAACTCATCAATCATGTGGCTAAGATATTAATATTTTTAAATATTAATGCATCATTATCTCTAGCTTCCAAATTCATTCTTCAAATAATGTGTACATACACACATTTCTCAACCTCCCTATATTCTCTCCAACCTTCCTACATCTTTGGAGGGAGTTGAGTCCACTTGTCCTCTTATCCCTAGATCTTCTCCAACTATCCTATATTATCTCAAGTCTTCTTCTCAGTCAAGGTGAGATGAATGACACTTGGCTTCTCCTTCCACCTTTTCCTCCATCTTGTAGGTGTAGGAGGAACATCTTCCACCTTTATCTCTCACATCTCAACCTCTTGCTCATAGCCATCCAAATTGCAAGATTTAATCATGAGCGTTGATCTCTACCACCTAAGCCTATGCACTCAAAAATCTATAAATAGATGTCTCCTGAGCCATTTTCAAAACTAATAGCTAATCTTATAGTCAACTAGGAGTCTTTATCTTTGCATCTGTGAGTTCATTTTCTTAGCATTTTTAGAGTTGTTTTTGAGCAATTTAGCATAAATCATTATCATAGTTTACCTTTGCATATCATATCAACTACTAGTCCATTCCACACTTGGCATCTTGGAAGCTACCAGTGCTTGTCTGAGAGAAAAATCATCTACAACCAAGAACAATGGGGTTAGGACACAATGAGACATAAATCATGAAGGTATAATCTTTTATTTTCTTTTTCATTTCATGTTGTTTCATTGGTTGAAGCTTGAGTTATATTTGCATGATAGACTAATGAGTTTGCAGGTTTAATCTTTGAGGTGAAACTTAAGTTGATACAACTATTAGTTAAGTTGAGCTTGATCAATTTGCAAAGGATCATGAATGTTAGTGTAGAATCCATAGTCCATAAAAGTTGTTGTAGCAATGTTTTTAACATTTTGCATTATGTGAATGTAAGAAAGGCTCTATAATTTCTTGTGTGTAGATTGATTTGAAATTAGGTATCAATGAATACAAATTAAGATTTACAAAATGGGTTTATCAAATCTGAGAAAATATTAGAATAAGTAGTTTATTCTTATTTGTTGACCCACACTATAATAGTAGGGTTAAGGCTAATATATGAATGAAAGGATTAAGTATACATCTATAAAGTAAATAAAAACATTAAAAACCTAAAAATATCTATCCCAAATATAATATCTATAATCAGTTTTAAATATTATCTTTGAAGGTTTTGGTGATATTTGCACAAATATATAATGGGAATATTATAGTGGTATTAGAGCACTCTTATATTTTGTATACCTAAAGCTTATTTTTCAATAATATCAATTGGGGATATTACAATAGTAGTAGAGCTGATTTTCCTACCAACTTGTGAATCATGCAACTATCAGATATTTTTCTACCGTTCAAAACAATGTTTTGGATCCTTGGTTCACAATGTCTTTTGTAAAAAGAAATGGTTGCCAAACTTTGTTTATATGTCATTATCTAATAAATTTAATAAGTTTTACGATGATCAAGAATCTAATTGTCCGATGTATATGTGATACCTAATTAAATTTTATTTTGAATAGAGATTTGGCAACAATTACTAGACCTTGAGAGTTAGACATGAAATGTAAACCCTTGATTTTTCTCATTCAAAAGTAGATCAATTATATTTTCATCTAGCATGGCCTATTCTTCACTAAAAATTTTAAATTGGTATTTCCACTTTTTAGTGTCTCTGTGTACCCATTTTTGCAACCTCTATCTATGAATCCTTGGCCGTTACATTTACAATGTTATTATCCCACAAGTAGTGGACCCTTGATTTTTCTCATGCAAAAGTAGATCAATTGTATTTTCATTTAGTGTGGAATATATTTTAGGGAAAAAATAATAGTCTTTGTTCAAGTGTACTCATATTGAAAGAGGGGGAGATGGAGAGATAGATAAAATAATGTTGCTTTGCTATTTTTTTAATCTCTATAGGATTCAAACAAAACAATGAAACAAACAATGTTTAATAAATTATTTGATACCAATGTGTTTCTATTAACCCCTTCAAAGTACAAAAACAAGGAGGACCATCACTATCATAGAAACCCTTCAAATTTGATGATATTAATATTTTTTAGTAGAAGAATATATCAATAGATTTTAAAATAGTTTCTAATCATATATTTTTTTTACTTCCAAATTATTAATAGATCATTATTTTTCTTCTAATTTGCTTCCCTTAATCCTCGATTGACTTAAGCCCCTCAACAATAAAAGAACTCGCTAGGAAACCTTCTAGATTTTTCTTAAGACAAAGAAACAAAATATTGTTTACTTTTGAAGTCTTTGTTTGTGCATTATGTATGGTTATTTACGCTCTAATTCATTTTTTAGTATTTTTTACTAGTTTAACTATTTGGTGAAGGACCTTTTGCAACATTTGATCTCAAAATAAAAATGTTGTGTCATTTAGTTCTTTATTTTTTGGGTACATTATGTATGAGTAGTTAGGCTTCAAATTTTCCCTCTGAAGTTTTGATGGTTTTGATCGACCATGTCCAATACAGTCATTCACATATTTGTTTGCACATAGTTTGATTAAAAGTGTTATAGCCAAATTTTTGTTAGTCATCCAAGGTAATCTTAGTCAAATTTGGCTATGCCTTGGTTCAAACTGTAGTCACATAAATCTGTCCAGCTTAATTAAATGAATATTTGCTATTTATTTGATTAAAAATACACTAGCCATGAGTTAATTAAATTAACATTTAATTAATTCATCTTCAAAATGTTCTCCTATTAATTAAATAAATTATTCAATTTATTTTAATTAATTCATTAAACCAAATTCACAAATCAATTAAATGAATAAATCCTATTTATTTCATTTAACCCCTTTTCCTCTTTTAAATAAATTTAATAAAACATTTATTTAAAATCATTAAAATCCCCCCCACTTGCATTCTCCTAAAAATGCAACTTGCACCTATTTGTTGAAATAAATGAATTTTATTTTAATAAAAATCTTATTTTCCCTCACCCACCAAACCCACTTGCAATTCTAATCTCCTTCTAGATTCTTCTAAACCCTTCCTAATTAGCCTAAATCCATTCCCTAATTATTGTCACATTCCTAAGCAACTTGAAGTCACTTCTCAAAGACTTCAAAGTCTTTGAAAAGCATTTAATGCTTTGTGTGTTCAACAATTTAACCTCCAAAGTCTTCCAAAACCACTAATGGCTCTTGCATGACCATTAATGGCTCTTACATAACCATTTATGGTTAATTCAACTTGTCTCCTCAAGCATTTATTGCTTTGACCATGTTTATCCCTTTTGCCTTTGCACAAGAGTTTATCCATTGGATAAAAGCTTTATTCTTTGAATAAAGAGTTTATTCATTCAACTAACCTTGACCTTAACTCCCAAGGTCATGTCAAGCATTTAATGCTTATTCCCTCTCCTCTCAACCTATCTCACATGGACACTTGTCACCCTGGGATTGGGTTGAAAACCCTCACATGGATTGAAAATCATTCAATCCTGACCCTTCTTGAGATTGCTCAATCTCAACCCTCCATTGTTCCTTTTTTCCTATAAATAGAGCTCATTTCTTCATAATCCAAATCCTGAAAACTTTTATGCATTTAAGCTATAGTGAATTCTAGAGAGCATTTAGCATAAACCACTAATATCTTGTCATCTTGGATAAAATAAATCATTTTAGCATAAACCACTAATATCTTGTCATCTTGGATAAAATAAATCATTTTAACATCAATAGCATTTAGTATTAGCTTTTTTTATTCACATTTAGAGCAATACTTCGATCTCAAACTTCCATAAGCATCCATAGTGCAAAAAGCTGCTGAGAGCTACACTATTTTGGAACTTGGAGAGGAGAGGGACAAAGGAGAAGAAACCAAGAGCATGTTAGGAGGCATTTGGAGATGCCTCATCATATTTATCTTCTTAGTTAGATATTTTGTCATGCTTTTGATATCTCTTTTGATATGCCTATTTAGATTAGTTTTTGATTGATTAACACTAACGGTTTCTTGTGTGTTGTGTGTTATTTATCATTGACTAACCTTGCCCCTTTTGCAGAGCATCACAAACTATTAAATATCTCCTCGAAATTTGAATATTGGTCTCCTCCACCTTGATATAATTTGCTTATTTATGATCCAAGGGTAAAAGTACAAAGTTGTATATCATTTTTATAAACGAAATGACGAATGTTGATTCAACTTTTTAATTGAATCAATAGAAAGTGACATAAATTTTTTGAATTTTGAAATGATGTAAATTACTAGAATATATATATTTTTAATATATTTTATGTTTGTAATTTTGTAAAAAATGATTAAAAAAGGTATTTGAATATAGTATTTTATTAAATAAACGCTAGCATTTAGTTGTTGATAAAATGTTGAAATTGAAGTTACATGGAGTGTCGCTCTTTATATAGAAAAAATTTTCTTTTTTTATTCAGTTTTTGTGTGTGTTGATAATTCAAGACTTTAATGCATGGATATATTTTTCACTCTTCTTATAAATATATAATTTTAAATGAATTTGAAAAATTGTGTGCACTAAAAGATAACTCTTTCCATTTGGTGTCACCTTTTATCTTAATTATTTATTAAAAACATAAAAGAATTTGATAATCTTGACATAGATTTTTTTCTCTATTGCATCATATTTTAAAAATAAAAAATAAACATATTTTAGCATTTTTCCTTGACAAGATAATCAACCTTATATTTTAACATTAATGACCTACTTTCAAAATATATATATATAATATAAAAAATAAATTAAAATATTAAAAGATATATATTCTAGAAAAGTTCACTATAGATCTACAAAAGGGTATCTTTATATAATTTTTAAAATATTATTTATGAGTGTGAATTGTTGAATTATCGAATTTTTTTAAGTTTTTTTTTTTTTGATGATTGGCCCCAAAGTGGTATTAAATATACTTCTAGTACACACTTCCAATTGGAAAATTTGTGGCTCATATCTAACTTAGCTAGAATGAATCTGGCTAGATAATATGTTTGACCAAACTTAATTTTAGTTTAAAATACCTAAATTCACTTATCCTAATAAGTTGGCCTAAAACATGACATGGCTCAAGATAATTACATTTGATGTGTCAACTAATTTCTACTAAACAATGTCTAAGGCTGGATTTTATGTGAGTCAATTATTCACTAATACTTTGTTTAGTTCTTGTTTTTTCATTGAGTGAATTGATTTATTGTATGGGTAAACATGTTTTGGCATTTCATTATGTCTTAATTAACAAGAGAGATAGTATTGCACTCACCATGATTCTTTTTTTACTTACTACTTATACATTCTTTTAATTCACTCATGTCAATAAATAGATAAGCATACAAATAGTAATGAAATTGTTCAACTCTCTAGTGGAGATACAACCAAAAGCATCCTTATTCTACCATAGTCATGTTACTCTATGAATAAACTAAGATGTCTTGGAACTGATGTCTAGCATCTCACTTCGATTGTGTCAAACAATTCTCATGAAATTGTACATAAATTCAAACTTGTATGTCAAACAATGCCTCTTGTGGAAGAAATGGATGCCAAAAAACATCAATAGAAGTTGTCAATGTTCCAAGATAGTTGCACTAAATTATAAGGACTAAGCACACTTTCCTTAGGGATGTCTACTATGATCAACACTATACAAATGATGCAACCACCTCTATCATCCATGCATTAAGATATACTTGTAAAATATGTGATCAACTATTTTACCTTGTTCCTATGTAACCACCTACATCTATCTATATAGATCTTATCTAATGTAAATATAAAGGCTTCTATTTGCTACTATGTAACCTATATATGTTATCCACGTAAATTTTTGCTATAATAAATAGAGAGGCATCTTTTTGCAAGACTTGTCTACATAATGTGTTTCTTCCTAAATTCACCATCTAATTAATTTGACAAAAATGTTGTTGTCTATTAGACACATACCAAATTTAAGAACTATTAAATTAGCTTGTCTTGAAAGAAAAATAAATATTCATATGCAATATTCTTAAAAGAAGACAAATATTTTTTCTCGAAAATAATTAGAAATTGAGAGAAACCTTTCAAACAAATTTTTTCTACTCAATTTTAACTTCATAATTACAATATTTATTCCTTCAATACCTAATTATCATATTTCAACTTACTCGCAGACCACTATATTCCACTGAGTTTCAACTGTATGATGGCAACATTAACTACAGATGCAATTGCCAAAATTTCTTGCAAGTAAAATTGTTATTGACCCTTCTTTACAAGTCACATCAATACACTCCATTCAAAAACCTCATTCTACAAATACCAAATATAAACTACAACTCTTCTTGTTGTGGAAGAAGCTTTAGTTAAAAGTTCTATTCCCTGCCTCAAAGAATATTCTTGCAAGATGTTCCACAAATTCAGGTACGTCCATACTTGCCCAATAACATTTTATGGCTCTTATTTTCTTATCTGCATCTACTTACTAAATTATCCATCTCCTTTCATTACATGGCTATCCTGATTGATAACTTGGATACAATTTCAAATAATGCAATGGTAGTTGGATATTTGATTCCATTCCTCAAATCTAAAACATGTCTTCTATCATGTATCTTTGAAGACCCATTGAGATCTTCTCCACCTACATAATATCCCTACAAAATATGGCCCATTTTCAAAGACTCCCCCTCAAAACATTGACCCCATACCATAACCAATGTTTCATTAAGGATCGGGCATTGGAAAAAACTCCAATCCATGAATTCAAAAATGTTGGACGTGACAAGAAAATTTTTGGCTTTGATTTTATAGACAAAGTAGGCTCTAAAATACATGTGGCTTGTTATAATGAACTTTTTGACGTGTTCTACCAAATTATTCACTCTAATAGTCTTTACATGATCTCTAATGGTCACATTAAAGTTGCCAACACAAAATATAGTGGCTCCACAAACCCTTTCAAAATAATCCTCCACAACTCATCAACAATAACTCCTTCCACATGCATAGACTCTATCATACCCAAGAATAGCCTTCATAAAAGAGCATAGATTCATTGGACTTGTTTCCAATTAGTTCCCTTGTATATGTCATTGGCATACTTTTATCTATCTCCCCTTCATCAACCATACATAAAAGAGATGGCACCGAAACAATAAAATGTACTGATACAATCATAGATTTGTCCAATTGTACCATATATATGTTACACTTTGGGTTTGTCATTATCAAATTGAAGGCAAACAAAACTATGATATGTCCCTACAATCAAATCTCCTGTTCTTTTGATCTAGTCTAGACGTATAATCTCCTAGCATGGAAAATCACTTGATACTACCTTTTCAACTACAATATAATCAATCCAAATTTGTTGGTGTGCACAGAAGTGTGATACTTGCATCATTATCCGATAATCAACGTCTAGGGCAAATCAAAACTTTTGATCAGCGTCATCAAACGAATTTTTCTTTGAATCAACATGTCGTCACACATCACTTCAAAGAGGGGCAAAATGTAGACACCTATTTTTGTCCACCCAATTAAATGAATTTTATATTTGTTTAATTATCCTTCATCCAAATATTAATTAAATTCAGGTTTAGTTAATCATTTCCCCTTCTCAACTATTAATTAAATTAATATTTAATTAATTCATCCCAACCCCTTTCTTCTATTAGTTAAATAAATTATTCAATTTATTTAATTTAATTCACCTAGCTATATTCAGATCATTAATTAAATAAATCATATTTATTTAATTAAATCCCCTTTCACATTTAATTAAATCACCCTCTCACATTTTATTGAAATAAATGAATTTTATTTTAATAAAAATCCTAAATCCTCACCCACTTGCACACTAACCTTTTTTCTAATTTCTTTTAATCCCTTCTAAATTAGCCTAATCCCCTCCTAAGCATTTGCACATTCCTAAACTAAGGATTAGGAAGGAGTCACTTCTCAAAACAACTAAGGCTCTAACAAAAGCCTCAAAGGCTTTCTCCCTTCTACAAGTTAACCCTCAAAGTCTCCTCAAGCCTTAAAGGCTTTAATCCAACTAACCCACCTTTGACCTTTGGTTAGAGACTTCTCCTCTAACTCAACCATCCATCTAACCCTCAAGTCTCTTCAAGAATTTAATGCTTTGACTAAGGTAACCCTTTAACCCTTGCACATTCATTTACCCCTTGGATAAAATCTTTATCCATTAAATTAACCTCAACCAAACCACATGTGGTTACCCTCATGTCTCTTTAGACATTTAATACCTCTTCCCTCTCCTCTCAATCCCTCTCATGATGCCACTTGTCACCATGGCATTGGTGGAAGTTGCAAACATGGATTGAGGATCGAGCCCTCCTCCTGCAATCCTAGCCCTTGCTAAGTCAAATCCATCCTAGCCCTCCATCTCCATATTTCTTCTATAAATAGGACTCATCACTCTCATTATCAAGGTTCTTTCATTATCAAGCCATACAAGTCTCTCTCATATCATAAGAATAGTAGTTTCATTATCATATTATCCATGTTCGCTTAAAAATATTCATTATCATAGCATAAACTTTAGTAGCATGGTTATCATCATATAAGATCTTCATTACATAGCATATAGATCATTTCATCATAGCACTTGTTCTTTAGGTTGTCATTCTAAAGGTCAGTTGCTCAATGATCTAAGAGCAAAACCATGACTTGAGGAATCCTTGGAGATAGAGAAACAATGGAACTCTTTTAAAAGGATAGTTTTCTTAGCTTGTTTGTCAAAATAATCCTCTGATATATAATTTTCTATTGGTGTGTCATTAACATTTTGATTATTTGATAGTCACACTTCTGTGCAACATTCTTGGCGCCCACCGTGGAGCATACCCCCAATATTTTTAACAATTTTTTAGCAGGTTCAAGTGCAGGTTTTCGACAAAGTACCAGAATAGCACATTGATCTCAAACTGTAGTGCTTTGAGCATATATTTTAGCGCATTGGAGGATCAGAGTAGCGCATCTAGAAAAAAATTTATCGCATCCATAAAATATTTTTCTATTCTCTATCTTCCTTTCTTTAGCGCATTGAAGACGTTTAATAGTGCATAGGTTGTTTATATTAGCGCATAGATTGCAAACTTTAGCACATTTACTCTCTGTTTTTGTGTTTTTGTCGCAGGCAAAGGGTCAAATTTTGTAACACCAATAATGATTTTAGGCTTGTGAGCCCACAATATTGGACTAATCTTTCAAGTGTCTTGCAGATTCTAACTTTTATTGCAGGTACAATGAAGTTAGATTAAGTTTCATTTTAGTTTTGTTTCAAGTTTTCATTTCTTGTCACAAAGGTTTAAAAAGAACTCACACTTCATTTCTTGTCAAGTTTAAAACAAAAGAATTTTTTTTTTGTGTGTTATAAAAAGAACTTCACTTTTTCTTTCTTGCAAAGGATAAAAAGAACAACAAAAGAACCTTTCTTTTTGGAAGTAGCTCACATTTCATTTGGAGCAAGCTTAAAAGAACAAGTAATTTTTATTTTCTTGTTACAAAGGGTAAAACAGACAAACCATACTTCATTTTGCAAAGTAAAAAAAGAACAAACCACCTTTTTCAAATTTTAAGTTCTTGTTTTTCTTAGGTTTTTCAAAATTTTCAAAGTTCAATTATTGCAATTGTTGGATAAAAAGAACACTCGTTACTACTATCTTAGTTAAAAAGGACACCATATTTGTTGGAGCAACATCTCCAAGTAGTAATTAGATCATATTGCAATAAATGGAATAAAAAGAACAAGTTAGATTTCATTTTGCAAAGGATTGAGGAACAAACATATCTGCTTTGTCTTGTGATAGGCCCATGCTCTCCCCTTAATTGGGTGACCAAAACGCCAGACACACTTTCATTTATTGCAATTAGGCTAAATCCATTAGCAGGTCTGCCCTCCTGAGAAGCTCATAAGGTCGATGAGAGGGGAACGACCTAAGTGGGGAAGGACTAATGCCAAGTATTCCAATCCACTATAATCAAATGTGGATTGTGATGAAAAACACATCCAACAATAGTGTTCATTGATAGCCTTCCCCTAGCATCTTTGTGATACGTAAAGCCTTTGTTCTAAAGGTTGGGAAGCCTCTTGAGGGAATTTATCATTGACACACCAAACGGAACCCTTATTACGAACTTTAATTATAGAAGCCAAGATGAGTCAGTTATCCAAACATTGTAATATCACAATGCAAGGGTGGGGAAGAATATGTCCCCAAGACACTCACCATACATCTCCTAAGAAAATGGTCCAATTGAGAAGCAATTCTCTTTGGTTCAACTTCTGGCAAAAGGCAAAAAAAGGGCACACCCTCAAGTGTGACAAGGTTGTTTGAGTTGAAGGAGTATCAAGATGTGAGCTATGATATTATTAACGACTCTTGAGAATAAAAGAGTCTGACTGATGTGCCTTCTTTGTTCAAACCAATGAAAACAAACAAGATTTGAAAAGATCCTTGAACATACACTCATTGTTTAGATTATAGAGTGAAACAAGTCGAAATTGACCTCTTATTGATTAATGTTGTATTTTCAATCATTTTTAGAAGATCATCCATTAAACACTCAGAATTTTCAATCCAAAAACACAAAATTTCAAGTCAAAGCAATTTAGCACATCAAAGTAAAACAGTAGTGCATCGAAATAAAATAGTAGCGCATCAAAGAAAAACACTATCACATCTAACAAACAGAATTTTCAACCTTTAAAACGGTCAGAAAAGATAAATTAACACCAATTTAGCATAGAATCTTTTAGCGCATACATTGTTTGTTTTAGCGTATAAGCCTATCATCAACTAAAACAAAGAGAAAATTTGAATTTTTCTCAGAAAATCAAAATCACTTCCAGATACCCTTTTCAGAGTTGAGCTTGTCTGACATCAAAAACATCAGTTTAAACAGGTTATTGTCAGTGCAAACTTTTAACTGAACTTAGATCAAACAACTTGAGTGCAAACATCATTATGATTTTTAGTAGAGTTTCATCATCAGGATATATCATCCTTTATCACAAAGCGAGGCTGCAAATCAGATTAACCGAATCTATCAATAGGAAAAATATTTCCTATTTGACTTAGGTATCTCATATTGACACTAACAAATCTCAATCACTTGTATGACCATCCACCATCGATTGAAGAAAAGGAAACTTAATCAAAAAGAAATCCTAGAGAAGAGAAGATTTTTCTACATCAACCACAAACTCTTATTAAAACATTGTACATTCCTACACCGTTTTTGCAATTATCTACACAGTCATGGAAATGAGTTTGACGAAGAATCTTTAAAAACTCGTGTCATTCAACAAAGATCAGCCTTATCTCAATCTCTCAATAGAAGTGGTCAAATCTCATTGTCATATCTACCTCAACAAGAAATCACTTATTGAGTCACTCACCATCCAGGATAATCTTTCATCAATTCACAATTAAATTGAACCTTTCAAAAACGATAAAAACAAAAACTCAAAGAGAAAGAAATGAAACCACAACCGATCATGTCAGAAAAATAGGAAAATCCTATTGATAGGTATCAAGATCTCGAAATAGAAGACATAAACGATAAATTAATTCAAGAGGATCAACAAGACCCCAAGTTCCAAAAGTCAAGGTGCTAAACTACCTACTGATTTCGATATGAGCAAACTAAAAACTCTCAAGAGAGCAGAAACTGAGTCAAGAACTAATGATAACAATCCCTTGAATGCATTAACCCAACAAATTCAGGCTCTTTAACAACAAAAGCAAGACATGCAAAGGGGAACAAAGAGATATACCTTGGAAGACATTTGCCTCTATCCGTTTGATCGGAATTTGAACTTGATACCATTTTCACCAAATTGTGAGATTCCAAGATACGATAAATACAATGGCACAACTGACCCACAAGACCATGTGAGGGAATTTTGCACTACAAGTTTGAAATTTGCACTATGAGTTTGGAATTTGCACACAATGAGACCTATTTAATGAGGCTATTTCCAAGAAGTTTGGGTGGACAAACCATGGAGTGGTTCTCAAAACTTCCACCAGGTATCAAGACATTCGACGAGTCGATAGACAAGTTTGTATCTCAATACTCATACAATATTCAACACGAAGTAACCATGCTTGACTTATGCAACGCAAAGCAGAAAAATGGTGAATCATTCCTTGCCTTCTTGCAAAGATGGTGATAGTTATTTGCTAGGCATCCTCGTCCTATGCCTGAGAAAGAAAAGATGGATATTTTCATTGATACACTAAACAATGAAATGAGCTATAGACTCCAATTGCAATGTCCACCAAGTTTTCAAAAGCTAATCGAAAATGGTCTCAAAATTGAGGAAGTCTTGGTTAAAAAAGGAGTGTTAAAATTCTCTAAAGAAGATACAAACTTTTCCAACAATTATAACAACACCAATAGCAATGACAAATCCAAATTCTGGACAAGAAACAAGAACATTGTTAATGATGGTGTGGACGACACATAAACATCAAACCAAAGCAACCAATCTTGAACTTATCAAAAACTACACCCTCGAAGAATCCAAATAACATCAAATCTAAACCAACACCTACACCATATCGAAGAAAATTCACACCTTTGGGACAGTCACTCAAATCAGCATTCAAAGAGCTCTTTGCAAACGAACTCATAACGTTACCAGATACTCAAGATTTTAAACCAAAAGTCAAACCAACATGGTGGAATGACATGTATCATTGTGAATTTCATAGAAGCAAAGGTCATAGAACTAATGATTGGCCAAAGATTAAAACATTTAGTCCAGGACTTACTTGATAGAGGTGACATAACCGTAGGACACAAAACAAATTACGATCATGGAGCATTCAAAGATCATCTTCCCAATTATGAAAAGGGAAAATCATCTTCATCAAACAACAAAGGGAGCAAAGTGAATTACATCTATGACAATGTCATCAATCACATTTCACCATCCAACAATCAAATCAATGTCATCAAAATCAAGGATAAACAAAAATACAGACAAGTAGATGTTACCGCACAAGCACAATCTAAGTTTGTATTAAAAGGAAACACATCTAAAACATCTACTATCCTTTCAAGTCAATACAACCTAGTAGATCAATTAGAAAAGACACCAGCACAAATATCCATACTAGAACTTCTTAAAATCTCACCTACGCACAAAGATTCTCTAGAAATAGCTCTAGTGGACACCACAGCACCAAACAATTTGGATATCAATCAATTCCAAGCCATAGTAGGGCATTTAATTGCACCCCACAACCTATCATTTTTCAAAAAAACAATGACATATCCTCGAGTCATCTACACAACACTCTCCCCTCCATATTGAAGTTTTAATTCATAAACATCAAGTTAAACATGTATTAATAGATGGAGGAGCAAGTCTAAATATCTATACTTTAAAACTTATCTGTGCATTGGGTTTCTCAAAAAATGCTATAGATCTTAAGAAAAAAATAACTATCAAAGCTTATGATGATGAAGAGAGATCCTCAATAATCTCAAGGTGGTTCAAGATGTCTTTGTACCACACATAGAAACTCACTTCTACTTCATCAAACAATGAAACACAACTCAATTCTATATCAATAAATTTTGAGAAAAAGATTCAACTAAAAAACAAAGGTATGAGAGAATATTCTTTTGAACATTCTTTGTCTATCAAAACTACCAATTTCATGAAGATCTCATAGACAATTATCAACATCTAAGCAACATTCTTCACAACCCATCAAACTCTTTGATGGTACATTTGTCAAAGTAGGCACTCTAGCAAACAAATCTAATGATAAAGACATTCTAAACTAGCTATAAAAGAATGAAGAAGAAACCAAAGAAGCAACTTTAAACACCATAGTACAAATAGAGCAATATGCTAAAGAGTTCAAAATCATGCAAAACATGGGATATGATGGAAATGGTCCTATTGGCAAATTAAAAAGAAAAAAAAACAATCTAGAACCTATACAACTTTCTTCTCAAAATGCTAAAAACAAATCAAGACTAGGTTTTGGACAAGATATTCTAATTTGCAAGCAACAAATTAAAGTAGCACTCAAACAAGAGGAAGCAATATTCTATAGGCAAGAGGAATATGAACAAAAACAAGAAGAACTAGCTATCAAAAAAGAAGCTACCCAAAATCTCTATAAACAAATCCACAAATTGCAAGCTACTTCTAAAATAGACTCAAATGAATGGGAATGAAATTCATGATGAAATATCTTGTGATGAAAAAGACATTGATGTTATCCAAACCTATGCACTTGTACTCTACAAAGGACAAAGCTCAAAGTCTAAACCATTTGAATTTGAACCACCACATATCAATCTCTCTAATGAGGAGAGCCTCTACTCTACAATTGGAAGCCTCAACATTACAAACATGGTATGCCACTATTGGGATTAACCAACTTTAATAAAAGGCCATCTTTTCTTCCCACAAGTTTGTAAATTAAATATATATTTCATCTAAAAATGTGTGCATGAAATGTATGCCAATCAAATTGAGTCTTATACACATCAATTAGACTAAATTGAAAACAAATTAAGAAAATGAAACTCAAATTCAATCTTCTTAAAAGTGTGCCTCGTTGTCCTCCATCTTCAAAGACTTATTCAACCATGTTAACTCTCAAATTTATGCACTTGTGGCTTTCAAAATGACAACTTAAAGAATAAGATTAAATTCAAATTCAAGGAATGCTTCCTACAATTATATGAAATTAATCTACATGAGATGCAAGTTTGATCATACATGATATTGAAATATTCCATTGATCTATGTTAAATGATGATGCTATACTAAATGCTTCATAAAATGTTGGATATGCTTAATGCTAAATGATCTTCCAAATATCTCTTTTAAATGTCAAAACATGTCTCTTTAAATGTCAATCAAAAAGCCTTTCAACATGTACCAATATCATTCACACCCTACACCCAACAAAACATGTCACTTTAAATGTCAACATAAAAGCTTTTCAACTGTACCAATATCATCCACACCCACAACTTTATACCAAAACCATGTTGCAGCTTACAACATATACATATCATACATCTAAAAACAAAACAACATACTTATTGAAAGCATCCCAAAAGCATCATCAATGGAAAGAGTGATCTACAGCAGCCATTGCTCGAGTCTTCCCACAATTCACAACCATCCCTACAAGGAGCACAATTGTTTTCAAGCCTTCTGATGGACTAGACTGGAACTATAAAAACCATTTTGCAATATTCAAATATACTTATCTGTAAATCTAAATCCACCAAAATATTAATTTCTAAATGTCCCAATAATAGTCAAAATAATTACCATAAGTACATAAGAAAATGCATTTGGATACGATACAAAGATAACAATAAATTTTTTTGACTTGTGTCCAATTCAGCCTTAAATGGTAAATAACTAAAACTTCAATTTTGATTCTTCAACCTTAAAGGTGAAATCTTCATCCACACGAAAAAGGCCTTAAAATAAATTTGGTAAACAGAAATAACCGTCCGGTTCAGCCGCTCACTCTATCGCACACAAACTTTATTCCCACGTTTGATAAAACTAAAAACTATTAAAATAGAAAACAAAAATAAAAACATCATAAATATTCTACTACGAAACTGAAAATTCAATGCACTGAAATGTCATTCTTTAAGAAATGACATTGCCTAACACCGCTTGCGTTTCTATATTATGTTACTACCATTTCTACAGAAAACTAAAACAGATTCACAGATTCATGGAAGCGAATCCAAAATGGGAACAACAGGGGGGAAAATTATTTGGATGTCATTAAAAAGCTCCAGAGAACGAACAGCTTTGAAACACTCTGATTCGCCTCACGGCACATTCGAAAGTAACGGAGCTACAGTCTAAAAAAAAAATATGAACTCCTAAAATCTTCAAACTTCGTAAAGAATCATTGAAGCTTTAACATTAACCCTAGCTGTTGTATTACAGGAACCCCCTAGCAATGCATCGCAACCATAACAAAATGATGCACACACTACGATCCTGAACTTTACGGCATCCAAAACAGCTAAACGCTTTCAATATCACATGTAAACACATTTCCTGTAACAAGAGGCGGTGTCGAAAGACACCATTCTTGACCGCAAGACTTTGAAGGAAAAACTCAGCCGCCGAAGCCATAGAGTGTGCGGCCCTGCCTCTTGAGCGCGTACACCACATCCATGGCCGTAACGGTCTTACGCCTGGCATGCTCTGTGTATGTCACGGCATCCCGAATAACATTTTCCAAAAAGATCTTGAGAACTCCCCTAGTTTCTTCATAGATGAGCCCGCTTATACGCTTCACGCCTCCACGCCTTGCCAGACGCCTAATCGCAGGCTTTGTGATGCCCTGAATGTTATCTCGCAGCACCTTCCTGTGCCGCTTTGCACCTCCCTTTCCCAAACCCTTGCCTCCTTTACCGCGCCCTGACATTTTCAGGAAACCCTGCAAAGTTCACAAAACCCTAATGAATTTACGACAAGACTGAAAGTACAATTGAGACAAACCCTAAGATTATAAAAGATCAGAAAATATTCTTTGTACTGGATACGACAAACAGGAGAGAGAGAACTCCAACCTGTGACTCGAGGAATCCAATTGATATTCCGTGGAGAAAATCGTTAGAATGACTTAAATTGTGCAGGCAGTGATATATATAAACGGAAGTCCAGTAAATGAAAAGGTCTTTAGCTGTTCTGCCTCTGGATCCGTGGCACCCTATTTTGGTCCGTTCGATTGGTCAGCGACGATACAGATTTTATTATCCCCACTAACACGGATCGATCACAGAAGCATTTCGACCGTCAGATGGAGCAATATCGACGGTTGGCGTGTCTTTCCGGACGTTTGAATGAACCAGTTCAAAATAATCTTTTCAAAATAGGATCTTTGTACGGGTGTTTTTTTCTTCTTATAAATGGATTGCCTTAGGAAATATTTTTAGAAATTAAATTGAATTAGTAATGGCACTTTTAATTCTAGGTTCAAATTTTTTTTAGGTGTGAATGGGTCATGTTAGGTGATTTTGATAGACATGATCTCTTTTGTATTGTTGTTTAGTTAAAGGATGATTTTTAGTTTAGATGTATGTTTATTCATTACGTAATATGTTTGTTCAAAAAAGGTAGAGACATCAATATATATAATTGAGTTGTTTCCATAAAATAAAATATGTTGATTAATAATTTTAAATGAATTATTCAATTATTTTAAAGTGTTATTACTAATTTTATAGATGTGATTATTTAAGAGATTTTGGATGATTTTATAAGACAAAAGAACTTTGAAAGTATTGTAATTTATTGATATTTATTATCATTTTCAAATGTACTCAAGAGCAATATTTGAATAAGAAAGAAAGAGAAAAATAGTGAAGGTATTATAATTTATTAATATTGATGAGCATTTTCAAATATACTTAAAGAGTGCATACCTATAAGATTCGCTCATGGAGCAAACATCCCAAAATGTGATGAATAAAGAAGCCACGATAACAAAAGTACAATCAAAGATTACAAAAATGCAATATGGTGGCTAATCCAAATGTGGATGCAAATGAATTTAAAAAGATCCTTACATAAGGGCAAAAATAGATATATATAGGATACACTATCAAAAGATGTGAATGTACAAGTAATGTAAACTAAAGGAGATAGTACACTAGTAGTTGAAACCTTCACCAGACTTTAAAAAAAAATGCATATTACCTTCATTTGAAGATGCCTAGCCATGTTGTACAAAGTCGATATTGCCTACCAAAGTAGATACCTACCTAAATATAAACTTATTATATCCCAAGTACGTATAATGCAATAAAATAATAAACCAAATTTGAAGTAAATAACATGCATCAACACTAAAAAAAGATAGAAACAAGCAATATAAGCGGGAGTCTACTGAGCGGGAGAGATGTTGGGGCTCGGACAGGAATCTCTGCACACGGGTTGCATGCTTCAGACAAATCTGCTGGTGATATTGAGGATGGGGATTGTAACACAAACGGGGACCCCCATCCTGTGGACCCTCCTTTTGACCTTAAGGAAGGCCGGTTTTCACAGGGCCTTAGGTCGTGTGGGAAAAGGTTCTTCGAGAGGGGAATCTGAGCTAGAACATAACGTGGTTTTCCAAGGCCCCTTGAAATCTTGGGCTGGCTTATTTGGTACGAAACCTACAAGTAAGTTTGTCTTTCCTAAGGTGAAAGATATTTCAAATAAGATAGAGGGCAAGTTTGTCATCTCCATTCCGGATGCTATGATTTAGCATAATATATCCTTAATGGCTTTCACTTTGGTGGGTAAATTTGTTGGTCCAAGGCCTAATATTGAGAATGTAAGGGTCTTTGCTAAAAAGAAATGGCATCTGAAAGGTCAAGTTGATATTTCAGCGTTGCCCAAAGGATTTTTTGCTTTTAACTTCTCCTGTTCAGAATATTTAGAGGGGGTGCTCTGTGGAGGCCCATGGATGTTTGGTAAAACCTCCTTGGCTTTAAGAAAATGGTCCCCGAAGTTGGAGCTAAAAGATTCATCCTTTTTTTATTCGGCTTCGATTTGGGTAAGACTGCCTGGTTTGCCTTTGGAGTTTTGGGTTGAAGATGTGTTTAAAGGGATAGCTATCTCTTTTGGGAAACTTATTGCTACGGATCCTATGATGGTTGCAAGGAAAAGGTTAGTCTATGCTAGAATCTGTGTGAATGTATGTCATAACTCAAATCTCCCTTTGTCTATTGATATCCTCTCAAAACTCGGGACATGGGAGTAGCCTATCAAATACGAATCTTTGCCTTTTGTGTGTTTTCATTGCAAAAAAGTTGGACATTGGGCCAGATGATGTCCGAGCAATCCGAAGATCGCTTCTAAGAACATAGGGGTTCAGAAGCAAGTCTGGAAAGAGAAACCAGGTAAGGATGACAAGAGGTCTAATGGCATGAGGCTGCAAGCTCCAGAGATCCCAACTATTGGGATTAAGGTAAATAAGGAAGGAGAACCTAGTGAGAATGATCGGGTGGATTCTAATAATGTTGACCTGCAACCCAGTGATGATAGTCAAAAATTGCAGCTGGAAGAAGGAGAGATAGATGAACCGATGGCAAATGGGAAGGTACGTTCAAAGGAAGACAAGGTGGACAATGAAAGTATGGATTACTCTGAGGTGCCTGAAATTGATCGTGAAAAAGATGAGGAGCCTATTAGTCCTATGGGATTAAGTTTGGATCCTCAGGATTCAGTTAGCCAGGGAGCTTTGAAGATTTTAAAAGATAATATAAGTACCCTAAATCACAAGCTAAAGAGTCAAAATATGAAAGACTTCAAGAACACTGATGATGGGGACTTTGTCACAGGGGGGAAAAAGAAGAATAAGAAAACAGGTAATGTCATGGGTATCCGAACCAGGACAAGAGCTAAGGCTAATGTTGGCAATTCCAAATCTTCCCCAGGAAGAAAATTGGCTAGGTGGCACAGACAAAATGAAAGTAAACAGAACATAGCTAATGGAAGTCAGCATACAATCTTGGAGACCTGTTATCCCCCATCGAAATGAAGGTGATATCTTAGAACATAAGGGGTTTAAATGGTCCCCATAAATAGGACGTATTAAGGAATCTGGTTAGAGACCATAAACTGGATGTTGTCTTAATTCAAGAAACTAAGACGAGTAAAGAAAAAGTGGAAAAAATTAATGCTTTTGCTTTTGGAGGGGTTGTTGGCAGTAGCTCTGAAGGGGCTTCAGGGGGTTTTGCTATCTTTTGGAATAAGAAGGTTATGGAGGGGGAAGCGATCCAAGCTGAAGGTAACCTGATAAGCATCAAATTTGAGCATATTAAGGATGATTTTATTTGGGTCCTTTCTAACATCTATGCTCCAAACTCTAAAGTTTCCAGATCTAAATTTTGGAAAGTTGTGGAGGAAAACAAAAAAGGCTTTCAACATGATCCTTGGATGATCATGGGTGACTTTAATACTTCCCTATATGATTCTGAAAAGTATGGAGGATCTCAAATTCTTTTGGATAGCAAAACCAATCTTATGAATTTCATTACTAACATGGCTCTCACTGATGTGAAGATGCATGAGGCAACCTTCACTTGGTCAAATAGGCGGGATGGTGATGAGTTGATTCAGGTTAGACTGGATAGAGCATTAATCTCCAATGATCGGTTCACTAAGTACAACAACACTTTATATGTCATCAATAAAATAGGATCAGACAATTTCCCTATTTCTTTTGTGGATGAACCTCTTGTTAAAGGGCGTTGCTTCCCTTTTAGCTTTGAGAAAATGTGGTTAACCCTGGAAAAGAATATCAGACTATGGTGGAATATTCAGTTGGAAGGATTTGTTGTGTTTAGAGTTGTTAAGAAACTTAGGCATGTTAAGGACTGAGTTAGGGTCTGGAACAAGGAAGTTTTTGGAGATATATTTGTTATGGAAAATGCTTTAAAAACAAAGTTAAAATCAATCCAAGATACTATCCAAGGATATGGCCATAACTCTGTCTCTAGGGATAAAGATAATGATATCCTTGTTAAATATCATAAAATCATAGCCAATGAAGAAGACTTTTGGAGACAAAGATCAAGGGCTCTTTGGCTGTCGGCTGGAGATGAGAATACTAAATATTTCCATTTGTCCACTGTTAGACACAAAGCTGCCAATAGGATTTCCCGGTTAGTGGTGGATGGAAATATCATTAAAGGAAATGATAATATTGCTAAGGAGGTTGCTCGTTTTTTTCTGAACTCCTATCTGTTGATTTTAACCTCTACAGTGAAGATCAAGATTCCTTGATGGGAAATATTCTGAAGGTTATTGGATTGGAGGATAATAAGGTATTACGTGTCATTCCCTCTTATGATGAGATTAAAAGGGTTGTTTTTTCTTTTCAAAGAGATAAATCTCCTGGGCCTAATGGGTACCCCATGTTCTTTTTTCATTTGTGGCATATTGTTGGGAAGGACATTATTCAAGTTGTGAAATATTTTTTTGGAACTAAATCGTTGCTTAAGGAGGTGAATTCTAATTTTTTGGTTCTTATTCTTAAGCAACCTAGTGCAGACTCTATGGATAAGTTTAGACCTATAAGTCTCTGTAATTCTCTTTATAAAATTATCTCGAAGGTGGTGACCTCTAGATTGATCACTTTTCTCCCTTCTCTTATTTCATCGCATCAGAATGGATTTGTGCCAGGAAGGCAAGTTTTGGATTCTATAATTCTGGTTCATGAGAACATTCACTCTCTTATTGCTTCTAAAACGGATGGTTTCCTTGTTAAGCTTGACCTTGCCAAGGCTTATGATAGAGTGGATTGGTTCCTTTTGAAAACAATTCTTAAGGCTTTCAGTTTTGATGGTAAATTTTCAGATATCATTTAGCAACTTATCTCTACTCCTTTTGTGTCTGTTATTACTAATGGATCTCCCTCTTCTTTTTTCAAGCCGACTAGGGGTCTTAGGCAGGGGGATCCTATCTCCGCAATTTTGTTCACCATTCTAGCTAAAAGCATGAGTCAGTTATTGCAAAAGCTGGTGATATTAGGAGATATTAAGGATCTCAGGCCTTCATCATCCAATATGGTTTGTTTCCATCAATAATTTGTGGATGATACTATCCTCCTTGGTGTTGCCTCTGTTCTTGAAGCTAGATCCTTGAAAAGTGTTCTTCAAACTTATTCTAGGGCCTCTGGCCAGCTGATCAATTGAAACAAGACTTCTATTTTTTTCATTAACACTCCCCTTTGCAAGCAGAGAAAGATTGTAGATATTATCAGATGCTCTATTGATTCCTTCCCCTCAATCTATGTGGGGCTACCTTTAGGGGTCTCTCCTCCTGATTCCTTTTGGAGTTCTATTGTGGACAAGTTTTTCAAGAAATTGGTTGGGTGGAACGTGCAGCTTCTGAAGGATTCTCTTAAAAATCTCCATGTCTATGCTCTTAGTCTTTTTAAGATCCCCTCTAAGTTTGTTTATGCTATAGACAAAATTCAGAAAATATTTTTATGGACTAGGGTAGAAGAGAAAAAAAGACTTCCCTTGGTTACTTGGGAAAGGGTCTGCAGTCTTAAGTGTTATGGGGGCCTTGGCTTAAGGACCATAAAAGACTTTAATAATGCTTTGTTAGCTAAACAAATTTGGAGGTCTTTTGGTGACATAAAAGATTGGAACTTGGTTTGGTTTGGTAAGTATCTTCAGGATGTTCTGAATATTGCTTCATTCCTTCAATCCAACCATATACCTAAGGGTTCGGCTATTTGGAATAGAATCCTTAAGGCCAAACAAGTTGTTGTTGCTGGTGTTGGGTGGGTTCTTGGCAAAGGTAATAAGATTAGGTTTTGGTAAGATGTTTGGTTGTTTGATAAACCCCTATGATGTGATGATAATTTGGTGCCTTTTTATGGAGATTTGTAAAGAAAGATTTGACTTTCTGGTTAGTCATTATTGGCAGCAATCTTCTTGGGTTAGGCTGGAGGATATTGATGTTGTCTTCTCTCCTCTCTAGCAGGATTTGTTGTCCTTTTGGATCGGGATCATGATGATCTTTTTACCCGGAAGAAGACTTTAGATGGTTCTTTCTCGGTTGCCTCTACCATCAAGGTTATGAGTCCTCCAACTCTACATCCTCGTGTGTGGGCCAAAACCTGGTCTAAGATTCTTATTCCTAAAATCAACACATTGTTTTGGCTTCTTCTTCAAAATAAAATCCTCACTCTTGATAACCTTGTGAGGAGAGGTTTTCAACTTTCGAATAGGTGTTTTTTGTGCCTTAATGCTAGTGAATATTGCTCTCCATTTTCCATTTACCTTTGATATCTGGAGCAAAATCCATAATCTTTGGAGTATTGAGTGGGTCCTTCCTGAGAAGGTGGAAGATTTTTTTACTCAATGGAAGTGCCCCTCTTCTAACCTCGTTTTAAAAAATCTTTGGTCTTTGTTATTGCCTTTTGTGTCTTGGCGGGTGTGGAAAGAAAGAAACAAACAAATATTCAAAAATGTGACTTGTTCTTCTGAGAAAATTTGCAAAGCTACTAGAGAGAACATGAACCTGTCTATTGGTGATGCTGGACCTATTTCCTCATCCTATGTCAAGAAGTAGGATAAGATTATTGCTAGGAAATGGGATCTTCAAGTTGACATCAGTAACTACACAGTTAAAAAGAGTAGGGATGGTATTGTTTGGTGCTACCTTCTAAATGGATGGATGAAAATTAACATTGATGGTGTAGCTAAGGGTAATCCTAGTAGGGCAGTATGTGGGGGTGTTATAAGAGATTCTAATGGGATTTGTGTGGCTAATATTGTAGTACCCCTTCGCTAATAATATTTTAAATTCTAGTTTGACATTGGTTGATTTACAATGATGAAATGTTATAGTTAGATATTATGATTATTGTGCGTACCTGTAAATGTGGTTTTCACATCGATTCTTATGTAAGTTTATTTGTTCTTCTAATTCACGTTATAGTCTCAAGCTAACACTTTCATTAAATATATATGTATGCATGTGTGGCTCGTGGTTGAAGGAGATTGTAGGTACAATACCGCACAGGTACGAGGTTCATCTCCACTTGGATTCACAGGTTTGAGTGTACCTCATTGACCCTAAGAGATTGGATTAGGTGGTCATAAGACCCTAGTCGTGCTGAAGTGAGCGTCATCAATTTTCCCTTGGGTTGGGTATGCGGGTCGTGTATCTGGTTGGCTTTCTTGGGTTGCGTGTTTTATGTGTGGTAAAATTGAGTATTTAATCCTTAGTATTTAATTTGATTAAATGTGTTCTTTTACACATTAGTAAATTAAGGGACTAAATTAAATAGGACCCCTTTATGCGATTAATCATTAATTAGAATTGCTCTATCCATGTTTGTAGCAAGTTCGATTAAATAGTTATTTTTAAATGATGAATTTACTCAGTTTATGCATTTTGAAAGGAAAGGTTAAATAGAATTGGAAAATTAATATTTACCCTCTTTGGCATTTTGAAATAGAAATGTTAGTTTCAATTAATTGAGAAAATCAATTTTAGAAGAAAAAGGCAAGTTTTGCATCTTTAATTGTTTGGAAAATGATTTTTTATTTTGGAAGCAAATATTTTAAATCCAAAAAAATAAATTTTGGTCAAACATTTCCTTTTAACCTAGGTTTGGAAAATATTTTTTGGGACATTATTTTTGGGAATGAAAATTTTGGGCATTTGGAGGAGAAGGATTTTCTTGAGCTTGCAGGTTGGGCTCTTCATCAAATCTTTCCAGGATTGCTAAATAAGGTAGGATTCTTGTATATCTCTTTGGTTTCTTTGCTAAATAGAGATTGTATTGATTTTGAAGGTTTTTGGTTGTGTTTGTTGATAATCTCATATATTTTGGGAAAGATGGAAGAGTTGTAGTTTAATCTCAAATTCAAACCCTCCTTGCCTTCTTTCCCAGCCTCCAGATTAGATTTTCATTGCTCAAATTGTTTTTAAAATCAAATATTGGGGTTGGTTGTTCATGATATAATTTTGTTAAAAATTCGATGAATGTCTTCAGAATCAAGTTTCAAATGGGGAAATTAGTTGTTTCGGGAAAGATTGGTTGAATTGATTGGATACATGTGTGTAAATCAATCTTATTTTGCCAAATATGGTGTTTGGTTGGAAAAATTTACCTTTTTTGGGGTCTGGTTATTCTAAAAATGTAAATATTTTGAATACCATGGGTATTCTGGAAATTGTTTTGAGGTCCAGTCTGTGACTGAGTATTATTTGGGGTTTTTTCTATTTTAAGAAATTAATATATAAAAAAAAAAATATTACCCCCCACGTGGCAGGGAAAACCCCACCATGTGGGATGGTAGCAGTGCTACCGAGGGTAGCAAACTGCTACCACATGTAGCAGCGCTACCCAAGGTAGCAGTCTACTACCCTATGGTAAACGCGCTACCCAAGATAGCGGCCTGCTACCCTATGGTAGCAGTCTGCTACCCTATTGGTAGCGTCTGCTGCCATTCTGCCCTTGGGGAGAGGAGGGGGGGAACACGTGGGTGTCCATGTGGGTCTACCCCATAATAATTGCTATTTTGTTTTTTAAACAAAAAATAATAATATAATAATGTTTATATTTTAAAATAAAGTTTTTAAATATTATTTAATTCAAGTTTATTAAATAATATTTGGTGATTAGTTTATTATTAATTAAATGAATATTAGTAAATATACATTAATTGATATTCAATTTCTAAATTATATATATATACACTAACTGATATTTTAGTTTGTATATTTGTTTAAATATACGCAAGGAAATATTTTGTTAATTTGGGAAATGTTTATCTTTTTTTAGTTTCTTTAAATGTATATTCCCATATTCTAGAAAGTGTAACTTGGTTCTGGAAAGGATAAGTTTAGATAAATTATTTTCGAACCAGTATGGAATGATGTTTTATTTTGAAAAATAAATATCATATTTTAGTTGATTAATGAACATTTGATTTTATATCATTGTGTGTTTTGCATATATTATAATTATATTCATGTGATTTTGGTTTGGAAACTCATGATGAAGTATTTATATTACTTTATGATGCAAAATGAATTATAGCGAGTTAGTAAACCATGAGCGACCTATACCTAGACAAGGTAGACAAATTGCAATCTAATTAGATCTATTAGAAAACTGGATCGATTGTAATGTTTAAACAATATGGAAGAAGATTGTCTTTTCCGATTTATGTCTATGCATGTTTAATTTTTTGTATTCGCATTTGCCTAAGAAATGGCAAGTCCTTGATTGTGAATGTTAGATATTGTCGCATGTTGATTTAGGTACCTGCTTATGTTCTTGATCTCAAGTATTGACTGTTTTCATGTGATGGTTTTGTATCTGGTTATGTCCTTTATGCGAGTGTTGAAATGTTGGTATGTGGTTGACCATAGCTGGTCATTTCTCTAGTTAGAGTACCGTCAGTCAATGCACCTCGTACGAAGACTTGTTCAGCCAAGTGGGCATTCCTATCGTATTGAACTCTGTATGCTTGTCTTGGTGTATTCCTTGGTTTAGGAGTTCATTTGATTATGGTCTAGTGTCATATGGGAAATTAGCTTTCGAGTGGGGGTCGCGCCCAAAGTGGTTGCAGGGTAACCCATCGAAAGTGTGTCTAAATAAGTGATAACCTAATAGCATATTAGCGAGTTTAGTTAATGAAACACTAAGTAAGATAATTGTGCCTCACACATGGGATGAGTGCTAGTACATACTCGACATGCAGTGAGGAGGCCTGGAATGGCAAACCAACAAACTTGTCTTCATGAAAGGATATGTTGGGTCCACATGAGACTTTAATGGGTCGAAGGTTCGGGGTAGGTTGCCAGGGTAACCCAATAGATGGGGTCAGAGCCTATGGAGGCCTGCCATGGTAACCATACCAAATTATGTGATGACACTTGTCCCTTATGTTCGCTAGTGTGTTGTCTTTGATAGGAGCACTGTTGTGGAGTTGTATCTTGTTGTTTATGCCCTTGTGAGAACCTGATATTCATGTTAGACCATGAGTTTCTTATGATGGGTTGCGAAGACCTAGTCTCGTGGGTGCTCCAGTTGATCTTTTGTAATTGCTTCTTATCATGTTCACTTGGATCCTTTTCCTATTCAAGGATCATTCATGTATCTATTGGACCGACATGGTCGTATGTATTATTGGTTTATATATGCCTTGATGGCAGGATGTAAATGATGTGAACCTTATGTATTCTTCACCCTATTGTTTATTAAAGGGGTCTTGTAGTTGAGCAAACCCGAAGATGTAGCCCACTAGGGGTGAACTCCGATATCATTTCGATGTTTATGTTCTTATGTTTCCTTTTTAATTTAGCATGTATGGATGACATTATGGTTAAAATGTATAATATGGATTTGATGATGTTAATCTTAAATGCATGTATGTAGTCATCTTATTAAATGCAGTAATTTGGATCATGAAGAATGTAGGTTGGTATAATGGAAAGTATTCATTAATTTATAATGCAATTAAGTATGTAAGGGAATTAGATGCATGACATATGTTTTAATGTAAGTTTGGTCAAAATGTATGGTTAAATCATAATGGATGAACTTTATCATGTTATATATATTTTCAACTTACCGAAATAATTTATCCTTGTTTAAAGCATTACATGTCATTAAGTTAATTAACTTAACTGGATTAATTAGCGTGAGTTGAGTCAAGTGTCGAATCAAGTAATCACATTGGGAAACTCTTTAGGTGTTATTTAAGTCTTCCATTGTGTAATCCGAGCTTAATGTTATCTCGATGTATCTTTGATCTTGTTTTAACTTCTTTTTTTTTTTTTAAATTGCACTCTATTCTTGTGTTTTAGCTTTATCCCTTCGGGGTTTCCTAGTGGGGCATTACATTTGGTATCAGAGCCAGGTTTGCAAACACTGGGATCTCTGGTGTCGCTTGTGCCCTTAATTGGTGTGAGGTGTATAGACCTTACATTGTATGTTTGTCCTCCTATTGTATGCCTATGATTGAGGCATAGGATCTTGAAGATCTTAAGGACCCATGTTCCGTTCTTTTGCATATTCTTTCGAGCAAACCTTAATTGTGTGTAACATGTGTGTTCACACCTTGCTTTCACTTTCCTAATGTTGGTGCTTTTTGAGTGATTTTATGTGCTTTGTTTGCTTAGTAGATATCTTGATCTATGATTACTCTTATTCAGAGAGAGTCGTATGTACCTCCCTTTTTGGTTGTTGTACTCTTTAGACTAACCCATTGGGTTGGCCAGTGCTTGTTTTGAATTTGAAAGTATGAAATGTGCTTGTATTAAGATTATGATTTAGCTTGGCGTTGTTAATTTGAAGGACTTGTATGGTAGATGTTTAATGCTTATTTTATAGCGAATTGAATGTTTACCATCCTTCATCCTCTTCCTCTCTAGAAATTAAAATGATTGTTATATGTGTATTTATCTCTTATGTAAGTTTTCTAATTGCAAGAGAAAAGTTGTGACTTCTCGAACCCTTGTGTGAGCCTAATGATTCTTTTGTATATCTAGATAATAAGAGGGCTATGTGTTTAAAATATCATGATGGTTATTGGGAGTAAAATTGTATGTTTTCATAAAGAATTCTCCGTGTGTATTGTAGGAGTAACATATTGAAATTCTATCTTAGGTGATGTACGATATTGTACGAATAGCTGATACGTGAAACTGCCTTGTTGTAAATGGATGTATGAAAGGGATCATGTTATAGTGGCTAAGAGTGTGTTAATGTGTTCCATGAAAGATTTCTTTATGTGTTTCGTAATACCGACTCAATTGAGGACCTATTTGAACAATGCTACATTGAACTTGCTTTTGGATATATATAATTGGCTTATCATGAATAGTAAGTGCAAATGAAAAGCTTGCTTGATGTGCATGCATTAACATGTATTATTTAGTTGATAGTTCCTTGTCTACCTTCTTATCATACTTTGATTTTTCGATGAAAGGTTGCAGATTATGATATATTTCGTATTAATTAAGAGTAGTGAGTGTTCGCAAGAGGTCTTGCATGAACGAATAGATTGTCTGTCTTGATTTCTTATTTTAGGAAAATTAGGACATTCAATTGCAACCATAATATTTGGAAATGTCATGAATAGGCCAATTAGCATTCTTCTAATCGGTAGTGAAATGAAAACTGTACTATTAAGATGATAGGCTTATAGTGATAAATTTTAGCATGATTGTGTGATCTTGTTAATTTTATGCATATGTATGAAATAGTTTGACTATCAAACTCTCTTTCCCCTTCTCTTTACCTAGATTATAAGATTTTTAGAAATGCTACTAAAGAATGCATTGATTTAAATAGAATGTTTATAAAGCATGTGAAATTGTATTTTTGCATTTTGGCTTCATATTGAAAGATGAAAGTCTTGCGCTTTGGAAAGAAATTTGCATGGTTAGTAATGTGATTATGAATGCTTAGTGGAATTACTGAAAGATATAGTAATGACGTTACTTCCTTATGTAATTTTGAATTGTAAAGAATTTCAGTACTTTTATCTAGAATGAATTTTAGTCAGTTATTCATGTGGGGAGCTTAATTAAAACCTTCCTTTAGTAGATGATAGTGTACTGAAAAGTATTCCCCATAAATGTGAATAAACCGGTGCTGGTATTTTCGTTGTGTATTGTGAGAAACAAGTGCTTGTTATATGTGCCCATGGGATGGTGAAGTAATCAACCATGGAGGATATGATTACTTATGAGTATGGGAAACCATACTATTTATGTGATATTACTTAATTGTTACCCTACTGAGTACCAAATCACGGGTTGTTGGTAATTCAATATGTTAAGGGGTAGTATTAGAAGTCACCGTTCCTTGAATAGTATGGATCAAGGTATGAGTAATGTCGATGCGAAGCGACTTTAGCTTCTCTGTTTCAAGGAAAAATATAGTTATATAATGCAACTGTATTAAAGGTGTACTCAATACTTTCCCTTTTGATGAACCAATTTATAAGGTTTATGTGTGCCAGCCTATTCCTCTCTTTTATTGAGCTTTTGATGGCAGTTCTTGAGCATAGTGATGGTGTATCTAGGAGGATATTTTTGCCTTGTCTTCATGAAAGGTATGTTATTGGAGCTACCAATTGGCAGGTGTTGGTAGATATATGGGTAGACCTTATCCATGTGTACCACTGGCTTACGACAAGTATCCTGAGAGGTACGTTGCTATGTGGGATATGACCTGTGCATGCCTTTTTCTGTGAGGTACACTACCATGCGGGATATGTCCATTGTGTGTCTTTTCTGCTTGGAGTATTGTCATGTCGTGTGATGATGTGATGCAGGTGATGTCGAGGTGCACACTGTCATGTCGTGTGGATGTGTGACTAGGTCACACCACATGATGGGATACTACGATAGCTAGACGATTGTTCTCTCCTTCCTTGTTGGTGGCTAGATGCTAGTCACACAGTGATGTTATGTGCAATTATGATATTCTTATTTCTTTGTGGACCAGCAATTTATTCTATTTTGACTTTGAAGGTTTAGCCACGATCTTGCGATCTTTTACTTACTTGATTTGGTGTTGCAAATTCCAGAATTTTCTTGCCTTACTGTTGGAATTGATGATTTATTATCTTTATTCATTTGTATTTTGGTGGCTAAACTGGTTTATCCTTATTGTTTTTGTATGCTGGTCTTGTGTTGAAATGTGAATTCCTCTCCAAGGACATATGAGATGGTCTTGGTTGAGTGTATACGAGGAAGTAGACATAGGGAACCTTGAGGATGGGAGTATGTGAGGCTATGATACGACTAGGATCCACTACCTACCTATGTGTGATGACTATCTCTTGGAGGCTAACCACCTTACGCAACAAGGAATGTTCACAAGGGTCTTGTATGGAAGGTAGCACGGCTATGGTGTGCCCTAGCACCATCAAGCCCTATAGTGAGATGTTGGATATTTATGATCATGTTCTTTGTTCTGAGATTAGGCATAGAGATGTTGATCGTGCATGTTATCTATGACCGAGCATTAGACATGCTCACTTGTGGCCTTTTGAGTTGTGCATTCCAATTATGTGGATGGTTACTATGTGTAATCATGGAGTAAAATGTGTTATTTTGTCACTATGTTATGGGACATAGTCATTGGAAAGGTTTTTATATGCCTGACAAGTGTAAACAATTGAGTTATATATGTTTCTCTTATTTCATGAAAGTTAACTTGGTTTTAGAACTTGAAATTTGAAGCTAATTCTATGCGATAAAATTTTATGAAGAGGATTGATTGGTAAAAGAAATTGATCATTAATGGCAAATTTTCTTGTCATATTTGGTAGATGAGTATGGTAATTGTTGTTTACCTCTTTTAATGCTTTAATTTGGTGTGATGAAAGGAAAAAAATTCTTGTTTCTCTGCTATGATTATAGATAGATCCTAGAATGTTATAAGAAATGTATGGATTTAGATGTATCTTGCCAATGGATAATGGCATTCATAGAGGATTTAGCAATAATGTTTCATTTATTTGTGAAAAGTATGTGCAATTTGATATTTGTTAAGTAAGTTTCAGGGCTAATGCATGCAACATGTTTTCCTTCTAGCCTTGCGACTTCCATGAGTAAGTCGGAACCTAGGGGGGAGGATGTAGTACCCCTACCCTAATCAGATTTTAAATTCCGGTTTGACCTTGGTTGATTTATCATGATGAAATTTTATAGTCAGATATTATGATTATTGTGCGTATCTGTAAAATTGGTTTTCTCATTGATTCTTATGTAAGTTTATTTGTTCTTCTGATTTGTGTTATTAATCTCGGCCTAACACTTTCATTAAATATATATGTATGCATGTGTGGCTCATGGTTGCAGGAGATTGGAGGTACAGTACCGCATAGGTATGAGGTTCATCTCCACCTGGATTCACAGGTTTGAGTGTACCTCATTGGCCCTAAGAGATTGGATTAGGTGGTCGTAAGACCCTCATTTTACCCTAGTCATGCTTAAGTGAGCATCGTTAGTTGTCCGTTAGTTTTCCCTTGGATTGGGTATGCAGGTCGTGTATTCGATTTACTTTCTTGGGTTGCATGTTGTTTGCCCTCTCGAGTGAATAGCTTAAAACACAAAGCATGTAATGCAGAATAATAACGCCATAGATATTAGACAAGTATAAGAGATGTTATTCCATTCATAATTGTGTGTTACAAGTTACATTCTGAAGTATATAAAGATACCGAGGGGGTGCGAACGGCAACTGTCGCACCGCAACGACCACCCCTCGGTTGCCAACTAACCAAGATAATTACACATAATTAATAAGTCTTATTCTCATGTACAATAATGCTGCCAACATCATCCCCCTCAAAAAGAAAAGTTGTCTCCAGGCGACTAACAACAAAAACGGAGACAATGCAACCTATACAATATATACATCAGAAAAAACTAAGGAGGGGGCTGGGGAAGCGTCCCTAAAGTAGAAGGCTGAGACGCCGATGTCTGGGCCACCAAGTGGGTGCGGAGCTCATAAACCTACCGAGTACGTGTAGTCACATCCTGCTCTGCCACCAATACTTTCTCCAAAGTCATCTTCACCATATGTGCAGCTTCCAACAGCTCCTCTTTGGTATCTATTGTCATTGTCATACCGACCAACCGAGTCTACAACAGGCTCCTCTTGGTAGTGACTACCTCTAACTCCTATTGCACGAGGCTCCTCGCACTCTGCTCTACTGATAGGCGAGTCTCTACCTCCACCTTCTCTGCGTGGGTCATCTCTAGCTGAGCCAACAACTGGGCCCTCTCTGCTGCCCAAGAGGCCTGCTGAGTGGCCACATCCCTCTCCAACGTGACTCTAGTAGCCTCGCGGACCACAAACTCATGCTGTGTATGTCGTAGTGCATAGTAGGCGTCCTGATAGACCCCCTTAATCTCTCGGACAACTGTCGTCACCCGACTTTCCACAACGGGTTGACGCATAATCCAAGCCTAGAGCATCTCCTTCGTCTTAGTAGTCGGCCATCCCCAAGACTCAAAGCATGTAGTAAAGGTTGTGAGGCAACCCACCTGCATAAACTGTAGGGCCCTCTCCAACTCCACCACAACCTGTTGCAATGCTCACATCTGGGCAGTGGCCACCACCTGCCTACCCCTCGTCATCATGTTAGCTAGATAAGCCTCAATGTCCTCCCCCTCCTGCTCCGAAGGTTGTGAAGTCTCTAGCGGAATAGACACAACTGCATCCTGCTGTGAAGGTACCTCCTCTACAACTAGAAGTGTACCATCCCCCGGCACCTGGATGGCAGAGACAACCTCTCCTGCCGCATGCCCAACTGTTGATACATGTGTCTCGCTAGAGGAATCGTCCAAGTCGACTACCTTTGCTCTAGTCTCCTAACACAATGAGAATACAACAGCTCCCTCCGGTTGTGCCAATGTCATCTGAAATCGTTGTGTGAGCCAGCTCTTTATAGCCATGACCGACGCGTCGGTACGCATCTCTACGACCGAGGGATGGGTCACTGCCATCGGCTCCTCTAACAAAGACGCAGAAATAGTCAGCACTACCTCAGTCACCATAACGTCCAACCATACTTGAGGCTTCGTATCCACCACCTCCCTCAACCCCTGCTCCTCAGCGACCGCTACCTGATGCGGTGACTCCTCCATCCCTGACTCTGCCATGTCCTCGGTAAGTGTCGTCGTGGTTGGGCCCGGGCTCGGTGATGCTACCTGTTGCTGGATGGGGCCAAGTGTAACTGGCGGGTGGCCCTGTCCAAAGGCCAAAATAAAGGTGCCGCCCACTCTAGATGATGGCACAGGCGTGCCCATCGGTAGCAGGGGTGGGACAAATAGGACACGCTCCTTCGTCGCCCTGCTGCTATCATCCTCCTCATCTTCCACTTTTGAATCCTCTGTACTACTGGAATCCCTCCCGCTGTCAGGCTCCCCTAAGGCTGATGCCATATCTATCACCCATTTCTGCTTCACGGAAGAGTGCCCAATGTCCAAGTGCCTCCAATACATGATAGGAGGCTTACCTGTTGCCAACGCTCCCTGTGGCCGTACCTCCAACTCTGCCTCTGGCACTGCTTCCCGTGTGGCCTCCAGGAACAACCCTATAGCATAGTGGGGCATATAGAATGTGCGATCTTGCATCGTCAAAAACTCATACATGCACTCTGCTAGTAACGCAACCCAATCATACATAATGTCATTCATCAACCCGTTCATAAGCATAATCTGAGGGAGGGCGATGTCCGACGCCCTACTCGACCCTGTCAATCTTCTCTTGATGACATCCATAATGCACCACTAGTGGCCCTCTACAACAAAGGTCTTATGGATTCCTCGACCCTTTGTGGCATTAGCCACACTGTCCAACTCTATTGTCATCAAGTTCCTGGAGATTAATTTAATCCACTGCTCCTTCTCTTCCCGCTTCATCTTTTTAGCCTTCAACTCTATTTTCCTGTCCTGTCTGCTTGGAATGTCGAATACTCTTGTGAAGTCCACCACTTTGAAGGATATGGTAACATCCCTCCTGAGGTATTCAAAAGTACTGGTGCGTGTGTGTTTGTCAAAGGTGTCCACCATGAACCATAGGGCACCCTTGTACTCGCAGATAGGAAACACGGGCATCCGAGTAGCCCACTCCACTTCTGCCTTACAGAGGTTTTGCTTCACCAGATCATTGTCGGGAGTGTCCTGCCACCATTTTTGACATTCTGACCCATTCAGGCCTTCAAAGGTGGTATTCTGGTGTGTTAATGTATTTTTCCCACTTATGGTAGCTTGTGGTGCTTTCTGCTTTTACTTATGTTAGGCGCTCGCATCCATGGTGCTTCCTGCAACACATACACTTGACGATAAAACCCTGGTATTGCTATCCATTTGGTTGCTACTGAAGGAAGCCTACAGCTATTTTTTCCAACTTCATTTCCTTGTTGAATCCATTAATCTCTAGTATAATTGATTTCTGGTTAAAAATCGTACGGTCATTGGACACCTTCGTAACGACCTTCTTATATTGTGTATGGTTGTTGTTGTGTAGGCTGGGCTACGTGTCTTTCTTCGTGTGTGGCGGCTGTGGGTTTCCTTCTCCTTCTTTTTTCCTTGCGTTCCTTCTCCTTTTTTTTTTCCTTGCGTTCCTTCTTTTTTTTTTCCTTGCGTTCCTTCTTTCTTTTGTTTCCCTTGCGTGGGTTGCATGGTGCGGAGTTCACTTCTTATGTGTGTTGTGCGTTTTGTGTCTGCGAGGCTTTGTTTTAAGTGCGGGTGCCACTGCACGGTGGTATCCACCGCCGGTGGTCCCACCCTATGGTGGTGCCACCGCACGGTGGCTTCACCACTGGTGGGCACACCATTGATGTTACCACCGCACGGTGGTCCCACCGCTAGTGTGATCACCGTATGGTGGCCCCCTGTTTGTTTGTTTATTTTTTTGTTTTTTGTTTTATCGTATGGTCATGTACGGACCGTACTTTTTTTTTTTTTCTAAAATAGACTGTCAAACATCCTGACTGGAAGGTCCAGGTTCCCTTTGTTTGTGATAAACCTTTAATTTTGACTTATTGACGACATCTGGTATCTCCTTCCCGTCCATAACTTGATCGCCCCGTTAGCATTGACCTGGCATACCTTGAAGGGCCCTAGCCATCACACTTTAAATTTTCCTGGTTTGATTTCGTTCTTCCCATTAAATTTCAACACTAATTGCCCAGGAGTAAACTTCATTCATCGAAGATGCTTGTCGTGCCAGACCTTTCATCTCTGCTACTTTCCTATGAAGAGTCATCCTCCTCAAACGAGCTATCCTTCTTTTTTTTCTTCGATGTCTTGGTCTCGCTCTCGAGATCCATCGCTCTATTATATGTGTCTTCGTACGATGTAGGTGGAACGATTTTCATCTTCTTTCGAAGGGAGTGTTTCAATCCCTCCACAAACCATCACTTTTTCAACCCATCTGCTGGTTGACTCTCCATTTTTCCCAATATTTCCTTCAGTTGCCGACTATAGGCTCGGACAATCTCCTTCTTGTTCTGCTTCATTCCATAGATCTCGGTGACTATTTCGTTGTCATCTCTCAGGAGGCAGAACTCTATCCCAAACTCCTTCTTCAGGTCGGGCCATGTGCCGACTTTGGCCTTGTCCATATCTGAGTACCAGTCTATGGCCACTCCTCTCAAGGTTGTTGGGAATTGTGTTACCCATTCATCTTGATCGGTAACACCGTTTGCTGACCATATGGTTTCGCACGTTTGATAATGGTGAACGGGATCTTCCTTCCCATCACCATTGAACTTTGGTAGTTTCTGTTTACTTGCCATTGATGGGGGTCGTCTCCCTTGAGGTGGTTGTAGTTGTGTCTGAGCCCCTGCACTGCTCCCTCTGGTGCCCATGGTGTGTCCTACGTGGGTGACTGGGGGTACAGTGTTTTGCCTACCGTGTGTCACACTTACAGCCGTACGGTTGTCCTCCCCTTTGTTCTCACCCGCACCCACTCCTGGCTCCCTTTGGTGATTCTCACTTCGTGGTGTAAGGGATAAGTTTCTAAACTGATCCTGAGTCTCCTCAACTAGATTCCGCCATAACCTTGTTTCCTCCAGAAACTCTTCGTGGCTCCGCACCCTACGGTCTGGCGACGCGTAGAAATTTTTGTCAACTTCTGCACCCTCCATGACACCTCTTTGGTTCCCCTCGGGCCACCCTTCAGTAGGTCATCCTTCAGCAAGTTGCCTCAGCCTCCGTCTACGTTCCACTTGCTACTCCAGAATCAAGGCCCTCTGCACGGTCTCCCACTCGTCTGTTTCTGATTTTTTATTTCTATCTTTAATCAATAGGTTGGGCATTAATTGCCACACATTTCCATAATTCACAATACATAAATCAAAACACATATTTATTAATTCATTTCGTCAGATACAACTTGTGTCAATGACACTTTTATTTGAATATAGAAAGTTCAAGTTTCAATTTCCTCCTGGCCTAGCGTCATCCCGTTCCGCTTCCCGTTAGCTGCTTTCTTTGTACTGTTGAAGGATTTGTTGGCGTCGCTCTTCCTGGGCAATCTCCTCCAAGCGAGCTTGTTGTGCCAGCGATGCTTGTACAAGCAACCAGGGAAGATGGTTCATCAACTGGTTTACTACCGGGCTCACCTCCAACACTATCCACACAACACTTGGTGGGATTTTTGCCTCCGTCGCCTCTCGTTGGACATAGGTCTGGATGGCTACCTGGAGCAAAATTGAAAATTCTCTTGTTGTAGTGTCTTCCCCTGTGTAAAGTTCTATTTGCGCGTCGTTGGCCTCTGGGTTTACCTCACTAATGGGTAGGCCCATCGTGTCCATGCGCCATCTACGTCTTCCATTCTCGAGTACGTCTAGGCAACAATGCCAAATGTTTGCCCTCTCGGGTGAATAGCTTAAAACATAAAGCACATAATGCAGAATAATAACGCCATAGATATCAGACATGTATAAGAGATGTTATTCCATTCATAATTGTGTGTTACAAGTTACATTTCGAAGTATATAAAGATACCGAGGGGTGCAAGCGCCAACCGTTGCATCGCAATGACCACCCCTCAGTTGCCAACTAACCAAGATAATTACACATAATTAACTAGTCTTATAGTCGTGCTCAAGTGAGCATCGTCAGTTGTCCATTAGTTTTCCCTTGGGTTGGGTATGCAAGTCGTGTATCTAGTTGACTTTCTTGGGTTGCATGTTTTGTGTGTGGTAAAATTGAGTATTTAATCCTTAGTATTTAATTTGATTAAATGTGTTCTTTTACGCATTAGTAAATTAAGGGACTAAAGTAAATATGACCCCTCTATGCCATTAATCATTAATTATAATTGTTCTATTCATGTTTGTGTGTGTGTGAAAAGTGGACCTGTATCTGTATCTGGAATACACAACACTTCATTTAAGTCATTAGATGCATGGTTAGTAAATCAATAATCAATGAATAATAAACCATTACAAAGCGATCTACTGCCTTCTAGTAGATGTGAGTTTAGATTGCTCTCAGATTGCTAAGCTATCCAGTGACTAGACAACACCTAAACGAAGGATTTTTAATCTATATGAGCATGAATTTGAGCTAAATGAATGCAAGATTTAAATTAGATGAATGCAAGATTCACAAGATTTAATCTAACATGATTTAAGCAATATATGAATATTTAAGCTAAATGATTTAAGCAATATGAAATAACTAGTATGCAATATCTCAATGCAAATTCTCAATGAACCTAGAGCAAAAATAACATAATAACAATATATTCTCCAAGATTTTTGAATGAGAGATGAAGGCCTGAATTTATAGAAAATTCAGAAAGAAACCAAAGGCTGAGATCGAATGATGATGAGCGGTCAAGATTTTCCAAGAGGAAGCACAATCCAAGTGAATTGATGTGATTGGATGCTTTTCTCAGTTTTAAAGGAAATTGAACTAAAATTAAGATAAAATCGGGAAAAAAATGATTTATTCTCTATTTCATTCAATTTTAATATTTAATTGTTTTAATTGCTTTCTTTGAGATTATTTATCAAATTTTAATTTGTTTTTCAAGATTATCTCCAATTGATTTCTTTTCTCAAATTTTATTTCTTTTTTGTCAATAAATTCCTTTTTTGAAGATTTGATGGCAAATTGATTTATTTCATTAAATATGCTAGGATATTCAATAAAACAAATAGGATAATTATTTAAAAATGATTTACTTGGAATGATCAATTAATTAAGTAAATATTTAATTAATATTGGTTGATTAATTTGCCATGTGACATTGATGATTTTATAAATTAATTGTGTGTACAAGATTTATTTAATTGCCTTTGGTTAGGACCTTGGTGACGTTGTCGAGATTAGGGGCTCATGGTTTAGATGACCATTTTTTAGGGTATTATATTTTCCCCTCTTTGAATTAATGTGCAAGCAACACGTTGGTTCAAAGAATAGTTGATGTCTAGGAGATACCAGTTTCAAACTTGATTGATCACGAACCAGATGAAGAGCGAGGTGTTTAGCTTGATTTGAAGTGATGAAGTTGAACAGAGTTGATTAAAGCGAAACTGATCCCGAACTTGACTGAACTAGGACCGATGAAGAGCAAAGATACCAAACTTGAACTTGATTGATCAAGAAGTGGATCTTACTGATCTAGAACTTGATTGAACTAGACTCAATGAGCAAAGATAAAATCGATCTTGAACTTGATGGATCAAGATACGATGAGCAAAGATAAACTGTCCAACTTGATTCAATGTGATGAAATTGAACACCTGCTTAGATTGAGTGTGTGATTGAAGATACTCTTTAAACCCTTGATTGAGTTTAAACGAATAATCAGCTTGATGAAAAGCGATGAAACTAATTAACGTTAAGAGACTAATTTAGACAAAGACAATATCAGCTTGATTTGAAGCGATGAAACTGATATGCCCCTAGCGATTGATTTGATGAAGCTTAGCTGCTTGAAGATTTGAAAATTTTCTCGACATTTGAAGATGTGAGGTCATAAGGTCATGAGTATGCCCCCTCGGGAGCAAAATCGAAAGATAGTGAGGGTACACAATTATAGGTAATTGTTTAGTGATGATATTGATTTATTTGAGCACAAATGATTCAGAGGAATATTTGAAAATTAAGCGCGATGAGAAATTAAGCGCAAAGTTGATTTGTAGAATAAATTGAGATTCAACGTTGATTCATTAGAAATTGAGCACAAATTGAAGAAAGAATGAGTTGTTGATGAAAAGTGCTAAGTGGTCCAAATTTTATGAAATTGTCTAGTAGAATGATCTCGAATTTTGATTTCAATCCCGAAAATGGAATCAGGACAGGCAAATTAACTAAGAGTACAATTTTCATGTCCATCAGAGCAAGTTGAAAAATTAGGGGTTTGACTATATATGTGGTAAAAGTGTCATTTTCAATTCATTTTAACCCTCCAAGTTTGAAAATTCAAAAAGCCTCTTGTGAAGAAAAATGGTGGTTCCCACTCATGTGCATTGATTCAAGCGCCAAAGATGACATAATCGACCTCGAAACTATGAGCCAACGGTAAGTGATCTATCTTAAGCCTATTATTCATTTCAAAATTGATTTTTTGTTGTTGATTTTTTCACGTTTTTAGCATGTTTAAGTCAGGCAATCTCGTTTTGTCATGCGAGACAGGATCCTGTCTCGTACGAAAAACTGATCAATTTTGTTTTATCTTTTAAGTCTACCAATTTTGTCATTCTGCATCTACCCTTGTGTTGTACGAGAACATTCAAAAGAGCCCATTTTGTCGTTTAAGGGCTAGTCCTGTGTCATATCAGCTTGTTTTGTCGTATGAGATCAATTCCTAACTCGTACGAATTGCTGCCTCTATGATGTTTTGTCATTTGGAAAACAATGAGCATTTTTGAAGGTGTAAACTTGAAAGTTGGATTTTGCAATTAGTGTAGTTGGATTTGCATGATGTTTTGCTTCCTTTATCATCTACTTTGGAACGTGTCCTGATGATCCTGTGTTTGATTTTTGTAGGTTCGATTGCCCCATGTATTATTCAGATGTGTATATCCACCTACGATGGCATTAGTTCAGCAGTTATCAGATATAGACCGAGTGCATATTGATGTGTGTGGATTGACTCATCTTCTTGGGTTGCCTAATATCTGTGTGAATCATGGTATGTTGACTGCATTAGTGGAGAGGTTCCATTCAAAGCATAATACATTTCATTTTCCAGTTGGGGAGATGACCATCACTCTCAAGGATGTATACCGGATTCTCTATATCCCTTTTGCTGGGGATAAGGTCGATTATGATTCAGCACAATGTCCTAGCCTTCTAGCCCTGAGGCAAGTATTTCATGATGCGGACATTCTAACACAATCGATCAGTTGGGATGAGATGATGACCAGATACAGTGAGGACTTTCCATTGGCTTGCGTCTTGGCAGGTTTTATCGGTTGTTTTCTTATGCCAGACAGGGGACAACAAGGGTTTTTATGCGGATGGGGCAGGATGTTAGAGAGACTCGTGGAGAACCCCTAGAGGTTAGGATGGGGTTCTTTCATATTGGCACACATGTATCGTGAGATGCATGAGATCATCTACCAGGAGGGGAAGAGCATGGCTGCTGGAGTTTTGATTTTGCAGGTATGGGTCTAGGAGCATCTCCCAGTATGCAGGCCGATTGTTGATGAGGCCAAAGATCCACAACAACCCATTGTTTATATATATGTTGGTTATGTGACACAACCCCGTATGGGCAAGACCGATTATTGGAGATGACAGCTGGACAATCTGATAGCTGTCACATGGAGACCTTACAAGGGTCTGGAGCCTTGGGATGATTGGAGAGTTGTGCCCAAAGACTTATTCATGACACAACCTCTCATAGGCAGATCACAGACATTGGTCGAGTGGTTTATTGTTACTCGAGTGATGAGGTGGTATGGCAGACCTCAAGGGATCTCATAGGAGTTTACTGCATATGCACGTTATGCAGATGAGGAGAGGCATGGATGGGGACCTAGGCTATCATACACTTTGAACATGCAGGAACTGACTGGGTTACAGTGGCTCATATGGGATTACCTAGATGATATTGCATATGTAGGGGTATTGCCCCAGTACAGGGACTGGTTCCAGCAACATCCATTCCCGAGATTCACGGATTCGGTTGAGCAGGCACCTTGCATAGAGGAGGTTGAGGATGATGCCCTCGTACAGGGACAAGGACATGGACAGAGGAAGGGAAAAAGAGCCAAGGATCTGAGGTGCGCAGGTGGTGATCTTGGTGCTAGCAGCAGTAGGGTACCAGCTGGTGGTAGGCAGCGGAGAGGAGAGGGTGGATCCCTAGGGACGGTTGGAGTGAGGCTGAGTGGAGTGAGGGTAGTGGAGGTTGGTGGAGAGAAGGAGAGAGCAACATCGAGACATGTTCGACAGAGGTAAGAGGAGCAAAGGGGAGTTGAAGGTAGAGATGGAGGATGCGATGGAGGCAGAGAGCCTGCGAGGGATCAGGGGGCTGATGTAGCTCAATCAATGAGAGCACGCCTAGCGGGTTTGCAGTCACAACTGACAGTGGCACAGACTCAGCTAGCAGAGTGAGATCGACAACTGGCAGATCTTAGAGCAGAGAGAGATCATTAGTTAGTTGAGGTCATGGCTGAGCGTGATCGTCCTCTGGTGGAGCTCAGGGCAGAGCACGATCGCCAGGTCGCAGCAATGAGGGCAGAGCGAGATGCTCTTCAGTAGGAGGTTCTCCATCAAACAAGTCGATTAGCCTATTATGTTGTGGCTTATAGCGTAGCAATTCTAGTAGCGCAACAGGTTGTACCTTATTCGCAGTGTATGGCTCGATCGGAGGGAGCTCGGGCACCTAGGCAGGATCCGGGTCAGCAGGCTCCACCTTCTCCACCACCTGGCGATGAGAGAGAGGCAGAGAGCTAGATTTTTTGGTAGCTCTGAGATTTTTTTTGTAGACACCCATTTTTTTGTAGCCCTTATGATTCTTGCTCTGATGTGAGTTTGTATATGTTTATTGACATCCTTTTGTACCCAGAGACTTGATTATTTTATATATACGAGATCTTGATTTGAATTCATTGTACTTGTGTTGATTGATTATGAGATGTTGTTCTATATGATTTATTCTATATGCATGCATATTTGTTCAGTATGGATGCATGTAATACAAATGGAATATGGATGTTTTATTTTATTTCTTTTCATGCAAATAAATGATGATGCAAATGAATGATGATGAGAATGAGTAATGAGTAATGCAAATGTTTATTTTTCTATGCAATAAGATAAATGTAAATGAGTGATAATGAAATGTATGGATTTATATAAGATGCTCATGTATGCAGTTAACATCTCAATACACAAGTACTTGATCGAAGAAACGATGATGAAAAAGAGACCACTTAGCTGAGAAATGATGAATGCCTCAAACTCTCATTCAGAAGATAAAGAGATCATTGTTATCATACCAAAATCACTCTAAATTCACAAAATGCAGAATGAAATGCAACCTAAACCTAGTCACTAGATTTGGAATGCTTAATATTCATCACTGAGCATTTTACAACCACAGTAGGCAGATTAGAGTTCCTTGCTTTTCATGTGCAATATTAATTATCTCGTCCATAATGACCCTTTTTCGTTCATATCCTTGGGCAGATTTCGCAGGGACCTAGATTGCATGATAAAGAAATTCCCTCAAAACAGATAAAGAAATAATGGGAACCTCCCTGTAGCATTCAAATAAGTGAAGTCGAGGTATGTGTGGTGATTTCACCTTGATGTGAAGACTCTTATCATAGACACCCAACTGATTAGATGTTTCCAGATCATCAGAATCATTCCTACAAGCAGAAAACAAAGAAAATATTATGCCCCCAATCTTTGCTCCTCTTAGTCAAGATAGACTTCCTCGAGTTACTTGGAGGGATAATAATAAAAAACTGATATAAAAGACAACACACAAAGAAAATGTCATGCATAGCTCAAACTGTTTAGTGATTGTTTTCAGTAATGTTGTTTTGCTTGTGTACTTAGCAATAAAACTCTTTAGTAGTCAGGAGATAGGTGACTGACTTGGAGTGGACAACCAGGTTTTACTAATGTAAAGTTGACTTGGTTGATACTGTTTAGGACATGTAATGTGCTTTGTCGATTAACCTAAGACTAGGACATCGATCAGTTTCAAGTCATGAGGGTTCCAACGAACCGGGATGTCACAAAAACTGAAATATGTACAAGCAAAAGCAAAGATGCATGAAAGTGGGAATACCAACATTGCATTGATAGATGGAGCGCTTGAGTATAAGAGGTGCTTATTTGCAAGGTTTTCACCTACTTGGCAAAGATTCCTTTTTTTTTAGGACTTTTTCTGATTTTTAGGATTTCTTCAGGACTTTTTCTGATTTTTTTTAGGAGTTTGTTCAAGACATTTTTATGATTTTTTTAGGAGTTTGTTCAGGACTTTTTAGCTGCATAGGCTACTGGAGAAGAGAATATTTAGGTGAAGAATTTCTTTAGGTGGATGGTGTTGATCAATTCACGCAGCTGTTCTCCTTCTGATGTTGAGAGTTGATAGGCACCAGAGCCAAAGGCTGCAGTAACGATGTAGGGACCCAACCAGTTGGGTTCAAACTTCCCTTTGTTGTCTCAAAACTGTTTATTCTCAGGATTTTCTCTCAAAACAAGGTCACCAACCTTAAATTCTTGTTGTCGAACCTTTTTGTTATAACCTCTAGACATTCTCTTTTGATATGCTCTTAGATGATCAAACGCCACTTGTTGACGTTCATCCAGCAATTCAAGTTCTTGTAATCTAGCTATTCTATAGTCTTCATCAGTAACAAGACCTTACAAATAAACTCTTAGAGATGGTATTTCCACTTCAATAGGTAATACTGCTTCAAACCCATACACCAAAGAAAAAGGTGTAGCCCCAGGAGGTGTTCTGATACTTGTTCTATAAGCCCACAAGGCAGGATTGAGCTGCAGATGCTAATCTTTTCTAGATTTATTTACTGTTCTGTGTAAGATAGTCAACAAATTCTTGTTAGATGCTTTGGCTTGTCCATTACCTTGAGGGTAGTACACAAATGACCAGTATTGTTTTATTTTGAATTTTTTCACAGAGTTCATTTAGATCTTTGTTCTTGAACTATCCTCCATTGTCAGTTATAATGGATGAAGGTATACCATACCTGCAGATGATATAATTAAGGATGAACATAGCTACTTGTTTACCGGTTCCTTTGATGAGCGAAATTGCTTCTATCCACTTAATAAAGTACTCAGTGGCAGTTATGATAAACTTGTGTCCGTTAGATGATGCAAGATATATTTGGCCAATTAGATCAAATGCCCATTGTTGAAAGGGCCAGTGTGTAACAAAGGGTATGAGATCCCTTGCTGGAGCGTGCATAAGGTTCCCATGTAGCTGGCATTTTTCATAGGTTTTAGCAAATTTTATAGCTTCTTTCTCCATGTCTGGCCAGTAGTAGCCAACCCTTAGTAGTTTTCATGCTAAAGTTAGACCGTTTGAATGGAATCCACAATCACCTTCATGAACCTTGAATAATGTGTGTTGAGACTCCTCAGTTTCTAGGCATCTAAGAAAAGTACTATCTAAACCTCGCTTAAATAGGTCGTTAGCAATGATGACGTACCGTGATGCATTTCGAATTAGGTTCCTTTTTTCATTTCGGGAAAGATTAGTAGGGATAACTATTGGTATTATAGATGTGTTGCATTGGTTTTGTCATTGATGTCAACACTTATCTTTCGAGAGATCTTTGGTTATGTTGAATCGACACATTATGTTCACCGGCATGTTCAGTGACTTATGCACAGTCACAGGTATCTGGTACACCGATAGGTTATATTGTTCACTGGCACAGAGTGTCATGCCCAAACGGAATATTTAAAAAAAAATAAAAATAGCCTAATAAAACTAAGTTTGCTAAAATAACGCAATAACAAGTCTTGTCTTAACTATGTTTGAATTCTTTTTTCAACTAAAGTTAATCTAAACAACTAAATCCAGCAAGTGAGATAATCTAAATTACATGCAGAATATTAACTCTCCAAAGAAATTATTATTATCTCAACAATTAATAAATAAATAAATTCATTTAAGCAAAAATCTCTAATTAAATTGACAAGAGATACTACCAATCTCAATTAATCTTTTAATCGTTGTAGGAATTAATTAAATTAACTCTAGCACTTAGACTTTTAAAACACCTATATTTCAATTTAACAATAATTATAATGTGTATTAAATTTCAATTATAGCGCCAAATAAATCTTTAAAGAAAATTGCCCTATCACATTTAATCTTGAAGAGCCTATATTTAGGTGGACTAAAGTTAATCCCCTATGGCCAAATATCTTACAAAAGGAATCGTTATAAAATCCTAAAAGATTAAACTCTAAAAGAATTTAAAATTTAAAACATCATGTTCAAATGTTTAAATAATCGTATATAAAATATGAATGTATAAATAAAATAATTAAACTATAGTAGATTTAAACATTCATATGTATATATATATATATATATATATATATATATGAAACATATAATTTCTAAATTAGATAAATGGGGAATACCCTATTCGAAAATTTCAAATGGGTTTCCCCCTCTTTTAAAAGAACCTAGGTTAACCTACTTTCTTCCTTAAATGCTTCTATGCTAACCCTAACTCGAAATTGGGTTAGGGTTGCATATATATATATTTTTAAAACTAACCTAAACCTATCTTTTTATTTTCTTAGTTTTTTTTTTTTTGTTGTGTTGTGTGTGTTTTTTGTTGCAGGGACAGACGAAGGGAGGCGGCAACCTAGGGTTTTGGCGAAGCCACGAGAGGGGAGGTGGGGCGGAGGTTACCATGGGCTCCCCGCAGCAACAATCGCAGCTGTGCCTGCGGGTCACGACCCACAGCATGGCTACCGCCGTTGTTGTAGGGCGCCGCCCACAAGGGGGGCGAAGCCACCCTGTCTATGGGTTGCGGCCCACAGTGCGACTGCGGTCGCCGCTGGAGGTTGTCGCCCACAGCACGGGGGGGTTGCTCTGCAGGGGCCGAGACTCCCCAATTTTATTTTTTATTTCTTTTTTTTTAAAACAAAATAAACATTGCAATATATATATGTGTGTGTGTGTGTGTGTGTATATGTATGTATGTACATATATATATATATATATATATATATATATATATATATATATATATATATATATATATATATATATATGTACATACATACATATGTACATACATACATACATATATGTATGTATGTACATATATATATATATACATGTGTATATATATATACACACACACACACACTTATATATATTTATATATAAATCCTTGTAGGTTGGGTTAATAGCTGATAATATATTTATTTTTTATTTTAAAAAAAGAAGAAAATATGTAATCCCCTATATATATATATACTTAAGCAAACTATTTTTTTTTCTTTTACTTTTTAAATCATGCAGATTAAAATATTGGCAGCATGATAATAGATGCAGTATTCATTCTCTTAGGTAATATTTGTATCAAAAGTATGCTTTAAATTTTGTCCTTATTTTCATTCTTAATACAATCATATGACTAACTATTTTCTTTGCACATTAACCCTAACATAGAGAATAAAATTAATTTTGCCTACCCTTATTTTCTGCATTATTATTTTTCTAAATAAATGACAGAAACATTTAAATTACAGCAGCATTAATATAGCTAGAATTTCATTTAAAACTATTTTACCAATTTAAATACAACATAGTGATTCATACTAAAGGCTATTTAACTACGTATGCATTTTGGAACTAAATAAATAGGACTAAGAGATCATTTCTAGCTTAATTACTTTCATGCTATTCTAATTTATATATCTGCACTCTTTCATTATGCGTAAGAGATAGATTTGACTTTTATTTTAGAAATAACATGAATACCACAATTATTGTTTCAATAACTATAGGGACTCATTCCAAACATAAACATTTCATTTTGCAATAATAACTTAATAGAACAAATGCATTTCTTTAAAGCATATATAGAATACAATATAGTCAGCATTACAAATGGGTGAGATACCCAACTAGTCTCTCATTTCTATTAAATAAAGACTTTGAATAAAATGGATACATTTCTTTTTCAAAATAAATACAACATGTAGCTTTTCTTTTACATTGCTGCAACTAAAATATATTATCCCATTCCTAAATCTTTTTCTGCAAATCAAATAAAACCAACAACTCCTAGCTTGTCTTTTTCTTTTCTTTCCAAGCAACCTGCATATAAATCATAAGGCTATGACCATGGAGAGCTCACCTCCCAGCCTAGGCTTTCTAGAAGCCACCTCCGAGCTTGGAGAACCAAGACCTAGACAGGTTACACTCAAGAAAACACAACAAGCAAGGGAAAAACACACAACAACACTTTTCCAACCAAGGCTACACTTCATCACAAAATGTGATGTTTTTATAAGGGTGGAAGTGGACCAAATACCTTGAGGAGACTGCAAGAATGGTAGATCACAAAGCCATCTCATGGCAAACAAAGATATATCATAAGTTCATTGACCCCACATCCTTATGCCTCCCAAGGCATTCATGCCATACTTTCTCTCCTTATGACCCCCAAATGCATAAACAAGGCTATGCAGCAAGGGTCGCATATACAACCCTTGAGATCACTCTCATAATGAGAGCCTCTCACTCGAAGGCTGTCAAACTCCTTCCACCCACAAGACCATCCTACTCTCCCAAGAGTAGAAGGCCTTGGTTACTCCCAAATCACAATAAAATGCATAAAAAAAATAACAGATAGGTCACATAATAATTTCACAAAGGAAAATACAAGAAAACAACTTTTACATACGAACAATCTTTCCAACATAAACATGCAACATAAAAGGGAGAAGATGAACGCTCCTTCAATCTGCCCAAAGGTTTGCTAGAGCTAGTTTGAGGATGAGCAGCCCAATTCCACAATTCTTTCTTCTACACTTAGCCAAATTTCTATCCCAAAACTATTCTTTTCAAAATTGCAAGATCTCCAAAAATGGAGAGTAGGTGATCACCCACTAAGTCCCTAATCCTTGCCTAAGAAGGCCTTAGTGAGAGTTCTCATAGGTTACTAAAACTGAAAAAGGAAAAAGTAAGAGAGAGTGGGAAAAAAATCTCACATCAATAGGGAATGTTATCTAACCTAGATGGAACCTTCTAAATTGAATTTTCGCTCACCTTAGGAAACCCACTTTTTGAGGTGACTAAATAGTCACATGGGAGTAGTCACATGCCTAAAAATACTCCTAACCCATAGGTATACCTTATGGACTTTAGGAAAAACCTTTAAACTACCCCTAGGAGTCCATTTGACCCCTTAGAAACCCATCTGAAGTTAACTTTCGGGTCAAATCTAAGTTGACCACTCCAAAGACTCTCTACCCAAGGAAAATTTGGGACCACATTCAAATGTTTGAAAAGAGATATGGTTGAACCAACTCCCTCCAAGAGACAAGTCAAAAATCAAGACACAAATCAACACGTGTCAAGTGACACAATAAAATACATTACAAAATTACACATGGAATTTGTCTCTTGTTGGATTTACACAAATTAATAAATTCAATTTAACACACATGCAACATTTACTTTCACAAATAAAATACGATATATACGGGGTGTTGTCTCTCCAAATAGACAACCCCTGGTTTTATGAACGTACATAGGTGTAGGTTTGGTTCTTCATAGTATTTCCATGGTCACATGGATAATTTTCCTATGCAACTCAATTACACGTTAGTAATTTCAAATAACCTCATAAAATATTAAACACATGAATAAGAATACACATCAAGCACTTTGCATACAATTGACATTAAACAAATCAACCTATCTTATATCCAAATAAATCCACATAAGTAATTATGATAATCCTCATAATTTTGATCCATACATAAGACATGCATCATATTTTTATCATCATAGTAAAGTCCTGCAAATCCAATAATGACATACATCATCACAAAGTTATCTTATTCTATAATCATATAGAGTTCTATATCTATAATACATAGAAATGAAGCATCAATATACATCAGTGTTATCCAAATCATGGAATCATATAAGTTCTAAATCCATAATGCATAAAAATAAAGCATCCATAATAGTCTCAACATGAAAATCACTGAAATGCTAGGATGAGTCGAGGTAAGGCCTCACACAGAGGATGACTTGTTATCATCTGGAGGTTACTTGGTTATGTCGAAGACATGGTTTGGACACTTGGTTTTGGTGATTTGGTTATTGGTCTAATCGAGTTGGCATACTTGCTGTTACTGGCAAATTGATCTAGGTTATGGACCGACATGCGTTATCTATTCCAGATCAGCATGACACGTTATGGAGATGATTTATTGATTGGTTATTATTGTAAATGCATTGAGCCAACATGATGCATCACATATTGATTCATTTGTAATTAATTTTATTGTAATATTCTTAGTAAGCCGACCTACACATTTGGTCTTAGGCTTTGGTATATATGTAAGATCTCAATTGTGAGATTAACATGGTATGGGAAAGGAATGACATAAGGTATTTGGTATATGCAAATATAAGCAGAGCTACTCACACAGACATCATTTGAAGATTCAAGGAAGGATTGAAGGAGATAATTAGAGCTTAACCGATACTGAATCCAACATATGAAGATGTTATTTTGAGCAGTACATTATCTAGGATTTAACCATCCTATTGTAGTCAGTGTGACTCTTATTTTGTGATTGAGCAGTGAGCTCTAGGCAGTTGGCCTTTCTACATGTGCAGACCCCATATGTAAACACATACTATCTGCAGTAGTATCATCTGATTGTGGGTAAGGTTTCCCATCGTGGTTTTTCCCCTTACATGGTTTCCACATACAAATATTTGTGTTATGTGTTGTGGATGTTATTTCTCTTTCTGTTTCATGCATTAAGTTTCACCGGTATTGTTATTAACTATTAAACTGTCAACTGACATTAAGTTTGGTTTACTGGTATTATGCATCGAGTTTGATTAAGTTATATTTGGGTTGAAATTAATAGACAACTGATTCACCCCCCCCCCCCCCCTCTTAGTTGCCTCTAGGTCCTAACAATTGGTATCAGAGCAAAGTCCTCTTTTTGCAAAAGTTTAACAGCTTGAGGAGATTCTCTGGCAACTAACTATTTCAGGAAGGACAGTCTGAAACTTGATGGAACTAACTATGGTATATAGAAGATCAGAATGGAGATACATCTGAATTGCATTGGAAGAGACATATGGGATGTTACAAATAATGGCTATGTTGGTCCTACATGGAGTCAACCTAATCCACCAAACTTGGCTAAAGATCAGGAGAATGATTGCAAAGCAAGAGAAGCACTTTTGAGCGCCTTGTCTAATCAACAAATCTTGGGATTATCGGACTGATCTACTGCTAAAGCTATTTGGGACAAATTGGAAACTTTGAATGAAGGTGATACCACTATCAAAATTGCAAAAATGGAATGCTTCCGGGTCAGGTATGAAAATCTGAAAATGGAAGAAGATGAAATAATTTCTGCTTTTATGGAAAGAGTTAATGAAATTGTTTTGGGTATACAATGTTGTGGAGGATCCTTAAGTCAAGATGAGATTGTTTCTAAATTTTTAAGAGAATTGACACTGACATATAGAATAAAAGTAATTGCTATTAATGAATTAAGAACAATGCCTAATACATCGGTATCTAGAGATACTTTGGTTGGAAAACTTTCAGCTTTTGAACTTGAGGAATTTGGTCCTGTTGCTACAATTAAGACAAATTTAGCCTTCAAAGAATCATCATCATCTACAACATCATCATCATCATCAACTAAGAAATCTGATTGGAAAGCACTTTATGCAAAAGAACATGAAGACATCAGAAGAGAAAATGAAGAACTTGAAGAGCTTGAAGCACTATTTGCAAGAAAAATGCCTAAAGGTCCAGTTGGAAGTAAATATGAAGGTAAAACACCATTTAAATGTTTTAACTACAATAAAATTGGTCATATGACATCTAGATGTCCGGATAGACATGCAAGATTGAGAGAAGAAGATAAAAGAACATATAAGCCTAACCCTGAATATCAGAGATACGGATTTAAGAAGAATGGAGACAAATCATGTTACTATGCTGATGAAGGAGTTATTGATGATTCTGATGAGGAACCGACAGATAATGGATGTGATTTTGTTGCAATAACTTAAGATCAACCGACACCTACTGTACAACCGGTAGAAGAGGCCCTGGTAGCTAAAATTGAAGAAAAGGATGAATGGATCATTGATTCTGGATGTTCACATCATATGACTGGTGATAAAAGTAAATTCTTAACTTTTCAGGAATACAATGGAGGTCTAGTAAGATTTGGGGATGATAAAGCTTGTTTGATTAGAGGAAAAGGCACTATATATTTTGATGGTAAGCACAATACAGACAATGTTTATTATGTTGAAGGTTTGAAGTACAATCTTTTGAGTGTTGGTCAATTAGTTGAAAAAAGATTTCAGTTACAATTCAAGAATGGTAAATGCAAAATCATGAATAGAACTGGTCTGGAAATTGCAACCGGTAATCAGACTAGAGGTATTATCTTTCATTTGAATAACAATGAGAAGTCATGCTTGATTGCACATATTAATGAAAGTTGGTTATGGCATAAGAGACTTTGTCATGTGAATTTTGATTGCATTGTAAAGTGCAACTAAGGCAGTAAGGGATTTACCTAAGATTGTAAAACCTCACAATCTGGTATGTAAGGAATGTCAATTTGGAAAGCAAGTTAGAACAAATTTTAAGAGTATTCCTGAGAAATCCAATAATGTTCTTGATTTAATTCATACTGATTTATGTGGTCCGACAAGAACTAGAAGTCTACAAGGAGATAGATATCTTATGCTAATCATTGATGATTATTCTAGAATGTGTTGGGTTACTTTTCTCAAGGAGAAATCAAAAGCTTTTGGGAAATTCAAACTATTCATGGCAATGGTAGAGAATGAAACCGGTAAGAAAATCAAATGTTTAAGATTAGATCAAGGAGGTGAATTCACATCTAAGGAATTTAATACATTCTGTGAAGTGAATGGAATCAAAAGACAGCTATCAACACCTCAAACACTCCAGTAGAATGGAGTTGTGGAAAGGAAAAATAGAATTATTTTGGATGCAGCTAGAAGCATGATATCAAAAGCAAACCTACCTCGTGTGTATTGGAGAGAAGCAGTGAATATAGCGGTTTACATATTCAACAGAGTTCACATCAAAGGTGCAACCAGTAATACCCTTCATAAACTATGGTTTGGTAATACTCCTACTCTTAAATATTTTAGAATATTTGGAAGCAAATGTTACATTAGGAGAGATGAGTATATTGGTAAATTTGATCCTAGAAGTGATGAAGGAATATTTCTTGGTTATTCATCTAAGAGCAAGACATATAAATTTTTTAATAAAAGATTGCAGAAAATCATTGAGAGTGCAAATGTGAAGATTGATGAACACTTTAGAAGAGATTCAAGGTCTATGGACTCTGAACTGACAGTTGAAATAATCACAAATGAACCTATACATAATGCACTGGTACATAATGTTAATCCAGTCACACTGGCATCATTAGAGAATTCCATAGTGACTGAAGAACAACAACAAGTGAATAAACCCAGGTATGTAAGATTGAATCACTCTAAAAGTCAGATAATTGGGAATAACTATCAAGACGTTATGATAAGAGGAAGAATGACAAATGAAGAGGTATGTTTAATTTCTCAAATTGAACCAACATCAATTAATGAGGCATGTGAAGACAAACATTGGATTAAAGCTATGGAAGATGAATTGGAACAAATTGAAAATAATAACACATGGACATTGGTTCCTCAACCTAAAAACAAAAATGTAATTGGAAATAAATGTGTATTCAAAAATAAACTTAATGAAGATGGAAAGGTAATCAAAAACAAAGAAAGATTAGTGTGTAAAGGATGTTCACTGAAAGAAGGAGTTGATTATAATGAAACCTTTGCACCGATAGCTAGAATTGAGGCAGTTAGATTATTCCTAGCATTTGCAACACACAAGAACTATAAAGTATATCAAATGGATGTTAAATGTGCATTTTTGAATGGTGATCTTGAAGATGAAGTTTACATTGAAAAACCTAATGGATTTTCTTTAACAAATGACAAAGATATGGTTTGCAGGTTAAGGAAAGCTTTATATGGATTGAAGAAAGCTCCTAGAGCTTGGTATGCTAGATTGGACAAATATCTTTTGAAGCTTGGTTGCACTAAAGGTAATGCTGACAACAACTTATATTTAAAAGTGACTAATGATGACATATTGGTTATTGAAGTTTTTGTTGATGATATAATTTTTGGAGGAGAAGATGGATTGTGTAAAGACTTTTCTAATAAGATGCATGAAGAATTTGAAATGTCTATGATTGGGGAGATAAAATTCTTTTTAGGATTGTAGATTTCACAGAATGATAAAGGTATATTCATATGTCAATCAAAGTACTTGAAGGAACTACTAAAGAAATTTGGTATGGAAAACTCTAAACCGATAAGTACTCCTATGACTACAACTGACAAACTATCACTGAAGGATGATTCAGCCCCTATTAATCCGACAAGATATAAATCTATGATTATAGATTTACTGTATTTGACATAGACAAGACCTGATATTATGAATGTAGTATGTATTGTTTCAAGATTTCAGAGTAATCCTAAGGAAAATCGTGAATCAACAGTAAAAAAGATTTTCCGGTATCTACAAGGCACAACAAATCTTGGTTTATGGTATCCTAAAGATGAAAATTTTGATTTTTGTGCATACATCGATGCTAATTGGGTAGGAGATGTAGATGATATAAAGAGCACCACCGGTGGGGCATTCTTTCTTGGTAACATATTGATTTCATGGTTGAGCAAGAAACAGAGTTGTACATCATTATCAACAACATAATCAAAATATGTTGCAGCAGCAACTAATTGTACTCAGGTATTATGGATTAAACAAATGTTGAAGGACATAAAGGTAAAATGCAAAGAGCCTATAATTATTTATTGTGATAATATGGCAGCGATTGATATATCTAAGAATCTGGTATTTCACTCTAAAACTAAACATGTTTCTATCAAATTCAATTTTTTGAAAGAGAATGTTGAAGCAAAATAAGTGAAACTGGGTTATGTGAATACTAAAGAGAAGATTGCAGATATCTTTACTAAGCCTTTGCCTAAGGAAACTTTTGAATATCTTAGAGAGCAGCTTGGGCTAATACCCTCACCGGTAGAGACTTAGACAGTTGGAGATTGGCATCAGACCGATAGAATTTACAGAGAAACCTTTTTCCGGCTTTGATGAAGGAGCTACTTCTCAGGGGGAGTAGTTGGTATTTATAATTAGTTATATGAACTGGTTGTATTTGGTTTTTGTATTGCTTTGGCATTTGATGTCAAAGGGGGAGAGATATCTATGGAAAAAATTTATATTTAGGAATCATTATCCTTTGGGGAGAGATTATTCCTAGGGGGAGAGATATTCTGTATTTTGATTTCTGGTAATTGATCTCTTCTGGAGATTGTTGGTTTTTGGTTTATTGGCATTTTTGCTTTGGCACTTAGATTGTTTTTCCATCTTGTGTTGCCATCAATGCCAAAGGGGGAGATTGTTGGTATTATGGATGTGTGGCATTGGTTTTGTCATTGATGTCAACACTTATCAACACTTCTATTTTCGGAGATCTTTGTTTATGTTGAACCAACACATTATGTTCACCGACATGCTTAGTGACTTATGCACAATCACAGGTATCTAGTTCACCAGCAGGTTATATTGTTCACTGACACAGAGGATGACTTGTTATCATCTGGAGGTTACTTGGTTATGTTGAAGACATGGTTTGGACACTTAGTTTTGGTGATTTGGTTATTGGTCTAATCGAGTTGGCATATTTACTATTACCGGCAGATTGGTCTAGGTTATGGACCGACATGCATTATTTATTCCAGATCAACACGACACGTTATGGAGATGATTTATTGATTGGTTATTATTGTAAATGCATTGAGCCGACATGATGCATCACATATTGATTCATTTGTAATTTATTTTATTGTAATATTCTTAGTAAGCCGACTTACACATTTGGTCTTAGGTTTTAACCATTCTATTGTAGTCAGTGTGACTCTTATTTTGTGATTGAGCAGTGAGCTCTAGGCAGTTGGCCTTTCTGCATGTGCAGACCCCATATGTACACACATACTATTTGTAATAGTATCATCTGATTGTGGGTAAGGTTTCCCATCGTGGTTTTTCCCCTTATAGGGTTTCCATGTACAAATATATGTGTTATATGTTGTGGATGTTATTTCTCTTTCTGTTTCATGCATTAAGTTTGATCGGTATTGTTATTAACTGTTAAAGTGTCAGTCGACATTAAGTTTGGTTTACCGGTATTATGCATCAAGTTTGATTAAGTTATATTTGGGTTGAAATTAATAGACAACTGATTCACCCCCCTTCTTAGTTGCCTCTGGGTCCTAACAACAACTTGGTCACGCAGGTAAGAGTAAATGTGGCTATAGCGAGATGAGTCATGTCCAATAATAGAACAGACCATCTGGGACTTGAGAGAATCATAGGCAGGATAATGTAACTCTTCCACCAAGAACGCAAAGTGAAAATTAGATTCCTGTAGCTGTGGTATAGATGCCAAGGTGACCATTACATCCACTGCTCTATTTGCTGATCTGGGGATCTACTGAAATGATACAAAGGTAAAGTATTTCTTAAGATCATCCACCATTCTCTTATAAGGCATCAGTTTCTTATCTCTTATTTGATATAGATCATTGATTTGGTTGATAATAAGTTGAGAATCTCCATAGATGTGTAATTCAAAAATATTCCATTTGATGGCCAACTTGAACCCATTTACCAAAGCTTCATATTCTGCAATGTTGTTTGTGCAAGGGAAGAGAATCTTGTAAGCTTTCAGAATTGAATATTTTGAGGAGTAATAAAAAGTATTCTGGCACCAGAACCATGTTGAGTGAAAGACCCATCAAAGAACATCTTCCATGATTGTCGAGTAAGGTGCATGATTGATTCATCAAAAAATTCTATATGCAGAGGTTGTTTGTCTTCAAGTGGAGCATCAACAAGTTGGTTTGCAATAACCTATCCTTTGATGTCTTTACATTTCACATATTCAATATCAAATTCTGTAAGAACCATGACCCATTTAGCCAGCCTTCCTGTGAGCGTTGCTTTGCTAAGGAGATATTTGAGTGGATCAATATTAGCCACCAACTTAATAGAGTGTGCTAACATATAGTGTCTTAATTTTTGTGATGCAAAGACCAATGCCAAGCATGCTTTTTCTATTATAGTGTAGTTCATTTCACAAGACACCAATGTTCTGCTGATATAATATATGACTCTTTCCTTTTTATTCTCACCCTGTTATGCCAGAAGTGCCCCCAGTGAAGTATCTGTAGCAGATATGTATAGAATCAATGGCTTACCTTGAATCAGTGGCATCGATATGGGTGGATTTGAAATATAATCTTTGATTTGTTTTAGATGTTGTTCACAATCTTTATCCTAGTTGTATTGAACTCCTTTCCTTAATACATTTGTGAAGGGTTGAGATTTGTCTGCTAGCTGAGATATAAAACACCTTATTGATTGAAGACGGTCCTGTAAACTTCTCATTTGACTTATATTCTTGGGTGGAGGCATTTCCATTATAGCTTGGACCTTTTCAGGGTAAACCTCAATTCCTTTCTTTGAAATTATGTAACCAAGCAATTTTCCTGATGTTACTCCAAATGCACACTTTTTAGGATTTAACCTGAGCTTGAATCTTTCCATTCTATCTAGTATGAGGCCTAGTTCTTGAATATGCGTAGATCTCATCATCATTTTTACTAGGGTGTCATCAACATAATCTTTCATGTTTTTGTGCATCATATCATGGAAAATAGTGGTTAGTGCTCTATGGTAAGTTTCTCCTACGTTCTTTAGCCCAAATGGCATAACATTCCAGCAAAAGGTGCCCCATGCACATGTGAAGGCTATCTTTTCTTGATCCTCAAGAGCTATCTTGATCTGATTGTAACCAGAGAATCCATCTATTAATGAATACATATCATATCCAACAGTCATATCTACTATCACATCAATGTTGGGCAATGGAAAATCATCTCTCAGACATGCTTTGTTGAGATCCCTAAAGTCTATGCAAACTCTAATAGATTTGTCTACCTTTGATATAGGTACTATGTTTGATATCCATTCTGCATAGTCTATAGCTTTGATAAATCCAACTTTTAGCAATTTTTCTAGCTCAGCCTTGACTAGCAGTGCCACATGAGGATGCATCTTACGAAGTTTTAGCTTGACTGGTTTAACTCCTGGTGTAATAGAGAGATGATGCATGATGAGACTAGGATCTAGTCCTGGCATATCAGAGTATGTCCATGAAAAGTTGCTCTTCTTTTATGAAAAGAGGTTGTTGAAATCTTTTAACTCTTCTGCTGATAGTGATTGAGCTAGATGAATGATATGTGGTGTTTCTTAACTTCCAATATTGACTGGTTGAGTTGGTTCAATCAATATCGAAGACCTTTCTTGGAAGTGACTTGGCAGCATATCAAGTATCTCACCTTCAGGTGCCTTAGAGAGGTTTTCACCTTTAGGTACGTCCTTTATTTTTACTATTTTTGATTCTGACACCGCCACAATGTGCTTTTCACCATCACATCTCTTATTTTTCTTTTTTCTTTTATTTTTGTGACTGAGATACTTGATGTCTGTTTCAGTCATGTTCTCGCTTTGCTCACTGGTGGAAGAGTTCATTGGTTCTATTGCATTAAGGTAGTAGGATAGCGTGTAGTCATTGGCAAAGGTGGGTATATTCAAAGGTTGGTTATAAAGAGTACAATCATTCAGTTTAGGATGTATCAAAGATAAAGTTTGAATAGGTTCAAGGGAGTTCATGGTACTATCATCATGACTTCGGACCGATCAGTCAAGTTCCAGAAGACTACCTTGCATAAGTGTCGCGAGACCAGGAAGAGTTACAACACGATTATCGAAATTTATGTTAGTATTTATTGGACCTAACCCAACCGACCTACTTCTAGCATCATCCCCTACTTTAGACTGGACTACATACCATGGTGTAATAGTAATAGGGTCAGCAGACAACATCTCAACATTCATGACAGAGTAGTCATAATGTGTTGTTGAATAGTTGTTGTTATAAATAGAGATTATGTCTGAGTTATCAGAGTCATAAGATGAAGTTTATGACTCATCTTCAAGTGGTTTAGTAAAAGTATATATAGTATCAATACCTACATCTTTGATGTTGCAAGTTCCTTCATAATTTGGTTCATTGATCACTTGTATTTGACACACTTATGGACATAACCTTGATGGTTCTGTTAATCCCTGTCATCTATTCCATTCATCTTCCTCTAGACTGATGACTAGTCCTGCTTCTGTAGCTTCTAATTCTTCTTTTGTAGTTCCATACTTGATTTGTCCTATCTCATTAGTGGGAGAGTTAGTAGGTGAGGAACTTTCTTGTGTCCTCCCTTTCTTCAGCTGTTGTTCATAGTCTTCTTGTCTTTTTAGTCTAATTTCTTCTATTTCCTTTTGCATTTTTAAGCGTATCAGCTCTTGTGTGTCATCTGTGATATCACTAGATTCTTCAGGGGTTCCTGTAGTAGATGTATCTGAGAGATGGTCTAGACCCCATTCATACTCATTTGAATCAGTTTCTGAATCCTCTACTTGTTGTCTGCCAATATACGTGACCGGAATGTTCAGTGGTGCAAACAATTCTCTGATTCTGTATACTTCTTCTCTTATATCCTCTGGGATTTCTACTTCCTGTAGTGTTATAGCTGATATGATCAGAACTTGATTACCATCTGCTTCCTCTCTCTGGGTTGGAAATTCTTCTTGTTCATCGTCACACTTGTCCTGAATTTGTTGAGTATTAATTTCCTATGGTGTTGAAGGTAGTTCCTTTTTCCTCCACTTAGGTTGATGGTGAGGAGTACGTTTCTGATTTGATGACTTTCTTGGATCGTATCCCAATCTAACTTTATCATTCACATACTTAGTTTGTAACTGAATAGGTTCAACAATACCTTCCTGATGCTTGCCTAGAGGACTAGTACCTGAATATCCCATGCGTTGAAGCATCTTATAGCTTGGACCATATTGTGTTGGGGAAACCTCACAATGTCGTATTTCTTTATTTGCGCTATCTTCTTTGAAAAGCCATTTGAGAGCAACATCCTCTTCTATTTCATCTACAAGGAAAGTAGATGACTATATAAAGAGACCATCATAAATGAATTTTGGAGTTGAAATTTGTGCCTTCATATCCTCTGATGGTTTTTCCAATTGTCTTGGTGATGAAGGAAGAGATATTAGTGAGAGTACAGGCTCTGTCTTGTAGCCATCCATGCCGGTGTTTGTGATTTTCAATTTTTTCTCTAAATCTTTCAGCAAAGATTCTAAACTTTCAGCTGTAGAGGTTGCTCGATTATGAGGAACAAAAACATCAGTAATCTGTGTTAATGCATTGTAGGTATAGCTTGTATCAACAAGAATACTGACTTCAACTCCATTATAAGGAAATTTCAAGCACTGATGATACGTAGATGGTACTGCTTTCATTTCATGAATCCATGGCCTGCCCAGTAAGACACCAGTGGTAAGCTACTTTAGAATGGTAGCAAATGTTATATCAAGAGAAGTGAACATCAGAGCAAGTTCGATGCAAAATGTGATGAAGGAATATTCCTAAGATATTCCAACAAGAGAAAAGCTCTCAAATATTTCAACAATAAGACTCAAAGAATTGTTGAAAGCATCAATGTTAGAGTTGATGAAAACTATAGAAAACCTGAGGAAACCGACAGTAAGCAAGTAAGAGATGAACCAGTAGTAACCTTTTGGGAACCGGTTACTAATCAGCCAAGCACCAGTAACAGTGGTCCTTCACCGATAAACGCTGATGCTGATGGAGATGAGGATGAAGAAGAAAAGTAGGAGGAATCAGTCAAGACCATTCCTCGGTATGTCAAGCTGAATCGTGATCCTAAGTAGATCATAGGAGATAAGGATGTAGGAATCCTTACAAGAAGAAAGGTTAGAGAAAACTCATGTATGATCTCTGAATTTGAGCCTAAATCATTCAAAGAGGCACATAAAGATGAAGACTGGTTCAAAGCAATGGAAGAGGAACTTGACCAGATAGAGAGAAATGGTACATGGTCTTTGGTACCCAGACCAGAGCATAAAATTGTCATTGGTACCAAATGGGTTTTCAGAAATAAGCTGAATGAGGATGGCACAGTGATTAGAAACAAATCCAGACTGGTGTGTAAATGATATTCCTAAGAAGGAGAAGACTATGGAGAAACCTTTGCTCCTATAGCCAGATTGGAAGGAGTTCATGTGCTTCTTGCATATGTAGCTTTTAAAGGATTCAAAGTATATCAAATGGATGTAAAATATGCATTCCGAAATGGTGTACTTGAAGAGGAGGTGTATATAGAGCAACCTGATGGGTTTGCCCTATCTGAAGACAGTGACATGGTGTGTAGGCTACATAAAGCCTTATATGGACTAAAGCAGGCACCTAGAGCATGGTATGAAAACCTAAACTCCCATCTTGTGAAGATTGGATTTGAGAGAACAAGCAAAGATAGCAATATCTACTTGAAGTCTGAAGGAGATCAGATCCTGATCTATGAGGTATTTGTTGATGACATTATCTTTTGTGGAGATGACAAGATGAGTCATGAGTTTGCAGATGAGATGAAGAAAGAGTTTGAGATGTCACTCATAGGGGAGATTAAGTTCTTCATTGGATTGTAGATTCAGTAGATGAAAGATGGAATCTTTATGACTCAATCCAAGTATGTCAAAGAGGTGTTGAAGACCTTTGGCATGGAAGATAGCAAACCGGTTGGTACACCGATGGTGACCGGTTGTAAACTATCCAAAGAGGATGACTCAGCATTAGTTGATGAGAAGGAATACCGATCAATGATTGGTAAGTTGCATTATGTAGTGCATAGCAGACCAGATATTGCACATGTAGTTGGCATTACTGCAAGGTTCTGGAAAAATCCAAGAGAATCCCACTTGGTTGCAATCAAGTAGATTCTTAAGTATTTGAAGGGAACTATTGATTATGGATTGTGGTATACATATAGCAAGGATTTCAACTTGAAAGTATTCACAGATGCTGATTGGGTAGGTAATGTGGACGATTGAAAGAGCACAACCAGTGGTGCATTCTTTCTCAGTGGTAGACTGGTCTCATGGATGAGTAAGAAGCAGAGTTGTATCTCTCAGTCTACAACGGAAGCAGAGTATGTTGCAGCTTTCATGAACTGCACTCAGACAACTTGGATGAAGCATGTATTAAATAGCTTCAAAGTTGCTGTATCTGAACTGGTAAGTATATTTTGTGACAATACTAGTGCAATTAACATCTCCAAGAATCCATTTTTGCATTCTAGAACCAAGCACTTTGAGCTTAAGAATCATTTCTTAAGGGAAAAGGTTTAGAACAAAGAGATTGCACTGGAACACGTTTCCAGTAAGGAGCAATTAGCAGACATATTCACCAAGCCTCTCCCCAAGGCTACATTTATGTACTTAAGAGGTGAATTAGGGGTGCTGCCCCTTCAAGAGGTAAACTAAAGGTATATGCTCCACATCAATCAAGTATTGCATAGTCAAATTTTTCTTCAGGATTGATGTGTTGAAGGATGCTACTCCTCAGGGTGAGTAGCATAATGGAACAGGGAAGCTTGTGCCTCCACTTTGGCATTGTTGTCAAAGGGGGAGAAGAAGTGAAGCAGAGAAGATATCTACAAGAAGTGAAGTGGAGAAGATATCTGTAGAAATTGGGGGAGAAGATGTGAAGCGGAGAGATATCTTTGTATATTGCCATCAATGCCAAAGGGGGAGATTGTTGGCATTATGTGAACTGGTATGAGGACATGATGACATTGTATGTTGTCATTGATGTCAATATGCTGAAGAAGAGAGAACCAGTATGTTACCAAGAACCGGTATATGTGAGAACTGGTATAATATTGTGAACCGATATACGTGCCAAAGTGAAGCGGTATGTTTGTTCAAGGTAAACTGACATGTGGTTATGGGAACTGATACATAGAAGCTTTGTATGACTACCGGTTGGTAGTCTCAACTTCAGGGTTTCCGGTTGAAGTGCTTCAAGCCTGTATGACTCAACTGGTGACTTTGTGTGATGAGTTAGCATTGTAACGAAGAATAGATCGTGTTGCCACGTCAGCCTTGTGCGCGTGAAGGATCTTGCATGAAGGATATTGTTCCTATCTACCTCAGGAATGTGCGAAGTCTGTAAACAGTGATAACGTGTCATGGGTTATCAGCCGCCATGAAATCAGTGGAAAACGAATGATGGAGAACATCTTGAGATTGGTTCAAGACTATTGCATTTAATGCAATGTGCTCAATGGTCAGGATTGAACCGTTTGAATTGCTTAACCTAACAGGTTTAGGGTTTAGGGTTTATGCTACTGACTTATCTATTTCCTATAAGGTCGATGTTGTCTTTCTTTCTGAGGTTGTTGGCAAAAGTTATGTGTGTGTATCCAAGAGAAGAGACGTGATTCTTGCCAGACCAGAGAAGAAAAGTGATACCTGCAGAGTGTAAGTGCAAAAGGTGAAGAGGAGCTAAAGCGGATCTACATTGGCATTGAGTGCCTTTATCAGATCATTGTAATACCTGTTGATCTCTAACCACTTCAACAGTTGGGAAATCCCTTAATAGGGTAGCTTTAACCGGCTTACTATAAATCCTTTAACAGGGTGACTCAAAACCATTAAGTTCTTGAAATCCTCTAACAAGGTAACCTTTAACAGGGTTTAACCCTTAACCAGGTATTCTAGCCATCCCTTAACCGAGTGATCCCTAACAAGATCGGTTCCTAATAGAACCTATTGTATCAGTCTTTAACCGGACAAGGCTCCCAATAGAGCAGACTTCTAAAGAGTTCAAAAATAGCTTGTGGGTATTCATCCCCGCCGTGGTTTTTCCCAATTCGATTTCCACGTGAAAAAAATATGTGTCATGTGTGGTGTTATTCATGGGATGGTTTGAGTGATTTGTGTCTGAAGATAAATCATGTTGATCTAGTTGTTCATATATCTTTGATGATAGATTACCTATTCATGCACTAGGGTGAAATGGAAATGAAGTATTAGATTGTATGAAAAGATAAGTGTCAATCGGTTTATGCTTGTTTCAGTTATTCTGGGTTTTGTCGGTTGTACTCTGTTTAAGACTAGTGTTATTGTTTATCTGCCAAAGCACAGTGTCTGCTGACAAACCGGTTTAAGATTGTGTTTTTTCTTGTACTAATTCACCCCCCCTCTTAGTACCAGTTTGGTACTATCTGTTCATCATTGAGTTATCAAGATACTGATGTCATCATAATTTTTGTGTTTAGCAGCTTGTCTTTCCTGCCTTTCTCCTGACATGGTCAGAGATAGGGGCTAACCAAAGATTGGTAGATCATAAACTGGTATTTGTGATGACGACAATTTATTTGAGAGGAGGTTTTCTTCAAAGAATGGATAGTCATTTGATGAAAAGGAAGTTTCCTTTCCTTTGTTTGTTTTGCTACGAGAACTTCTAGTTTGAATGGGCATTACAACCAATGGGACCGAGAGCTAGATGTGTTGCAGAAGTCAAGATCAAATTGTAGCTAGTTGTTCGTTTAATGTAGTGATTGAGTGAAATAACTAGGATTTGGTCTGGTTTCAGGAATGATCTATCATGTGTAAGATATTATCTAAGTTAACTTAGGTTTGATAAGATGTTGTTTGAACTAAATTAGAGATGATCGACAAAATCATGTAACGCAACGACAGGGGTACACTATCGAGGTTGTTTATGCTCAGAAGGATGATAACTAGTTTTAAGCTCGCTGTAGACTGTTTTAGGCAAGTTTGACTATTTTGGACTGACAAAATTAGAGATTCGTACAATAGGTTTTACAGGACCAGATGACAGTGCAAAAGCTTCAGGAAAATGACAATACTGTTTTGTACAAGTTGCTGCCTAAGACCGTACGACAGATGGGTATGCCTGAAACAACAAACTATTCAATGCAATGAGTTATCGTACAACACAAAATGCAAGAAAAAATGACAGTTCCCTAAACAGGATGATAGATAATCAGGTATCGTACGACACAAAAAAAGGCTCAAATGATAGATTGTTAGGACTGATAGAATATCGTACAACACAAAATATGAAGCAGAACGATAAAACAAAAGGCTCGTACGACTGTGTTTCAACATAGATTAAATTTTGAGTTTTCGATGACTGAGTATGACCAGTTTTGAGGCGGATTGAGTTTTCACTAACTGACGAAGACTAGTTTTTGACACCGATAGAGTTTATTACTGAGTTATTTGGTATTGTTTTCTCCATTTTTGGTATTCCAGTTTCAGTTTCAGGGATGAAAACATAGAAAACACGCAATACGAATAATAAATTCAATAACAACATGCAAACTCTATGGAAGTTGGCTTAGAGAAGAAAACCTTTGCTTGTTGACTTAGGTACACTCCCAATAGCTAATCAGAATATGAGCACTGAGTCTCATGCAATGGTTTCTCAACGCCATATTAGCCCACTCCAAACGCTAATGGGGGCACGATATGACAAGTGTCTTGGGAGAGTTACTATCTCTCTTGCACCAAGATTATCAACCTTTTGGAGGTGAACCAGGTAGCTTCTAATTTGAATTGGAACTAGTAAGGGGTCTATTTGGTGCGTCGAGGTATAAACTCAATTAAGAGGTCTCCCAGCCTTGAAAACCAAGGTTTAATATACTCGAAGGTACAAAGGAGAGCTATTCCCGAGCACTGTCGTTGACTTGATTTTCATCAAATCATGTTTATTTTATAATCGGTTGGAGTACTTGGCATTTAGCCATTCCCACTTGGGTCGTTCCCCTCTCACCAACTGTAATGGCTATAGAGTTATTAGCTCCTCGGGAGGGCAGGCCCGCTAAAGATATGCAAATCTCAAACTTAAAGAAAATGCCTCAAGGGTTAGGATTTCTAATTATCTATACAGACAAGAGCATACTCTCCTACCTCTCAAAACTCTCTTAAAACAAAAAATATAGATTTTTTCTTTAACCAGATAGCAAGTTAGGTGCCTAAAAATGAATTTAAGGAATACACAATGTTTGGTTGATTCTCTTTAGGCAACCTACAAAAATAATGCATCAGTAGTCATATTGTTTTTTTCTTTGACAGGCATATGTTTGATTGGTAAATTCTTTGACAAGCGTTTTGCAAGAAACTGGTTAGGCTGTGAAAATCTCAGGCAGATAGAAGACAATTCGAGGTTAGCGATACTGTAATCAAAATTGAACAAAAAACCTGAAGAATGAACTTGTTTTAACCCAATAGAATACAACATCGTACGACAATTCTCACAGAATAAAATGACAAAAGACTTTTATCATACAAGTTAGAACTGAGCATAAAATGACAAAAGACAAAAATTAGATATTCAGAACATAATTTCGTACGAGTCCATTTACTGGTTCATATGATAAAACAAAGACTTCAACAGAATATCATACGATATAGTAATACCACTCGTACGATATTTCACAGAGATTGTATGGACGAAACTTGCAGGATAAAAATAATAATTTTGAGGCTGAAGTATTGAATTCCGTGCCCCACAGTGGGCACCAGAAATGTGTGTGAAAAGTGGACCTGTATTTGTATCTAGAATACACAACACTTCAATTAAGTCATTAGATGCATGGTTAGTAAATCAATAATCAATAAATAATAAACCATTAGAAAGCGACCTATTGCCTTCTAGTAGATGTGAGTTTAGATTGCTCTCAGATTGCTAAGCTATCCAGTGACTAGACAACACCTAAACAAAAGATTTTTAATCTATATGAGCATGAATTTGAGCTAAATGAATGAAAGATTTAAACTAGATGAATGCAAGATTTAATCTAACATGATTTAAGCAATATATGAATATTTAAGCTAAATGATTTAAGCAATATGAAATAAAACATATGCAATATCTCAATGAAAATTCTCAATGAACCTAGAGCAAAAACAACATAATAATAATATATTCTCCAAGATTTTTGAATGAAAGATGAAGGCCTGAATTTATAGAAAATTCAGAAAGAAACCAAAGGCAGAGATCAAATGATGATGAGTGGTCAAGATTTTCCAAGAGGAAGCACAATCCAGGTGAAATGATGTGATTAAATGCTTTTCTCAGTTTTAAAGGAAATTGAACTAAAATTAAGATAAAATCAGGAAAAAACTGATTTATTTTCTATTTCATTCAATTTTAATATTTAATTGTTTTAATTGCTTTCTTTGAGATTATTTATCAATTTTTAATTTGTTTTTCAAGATTATCTCCAATTGATTTCTTTTCTCAAATTTTAATTCTTTTTTGTCAATTAATTCCTTTTTTTAAGATTTGATGGCAAATTGATTTATTTCATTAAATATGCTAGGATATTCAATAAAACAAATCGGATAATTATTTAAAAATGATTTACTTGGAATGATCAATTAATTAAGTAAATATTTAATTAACATTGGTTGATTAATTTGCCATGTGACATTGATGATTTTAGAAATTAATTGTGTGCTCAAGATTTATTTAATTGCCTTTGGTTAGGACCTTGGTGACGTTGTCGAGATTAGGGGCTCATGGTTTAGATGACCATTTTTAGGGTATTACAGTTTGTAGCAAGTTCTATTAAATGGTTATCTTTAATTAATGAATTTATTCAATTTATGCATTTTGAAAGGAAAGGTTAAATAGAATTGGAAAATTAATATCTACCCTCTTTGGCATTTTGAAATAGAAATGTTAGTTTCAATTAATTGAGAAAATCAATTTTAGAAGAAAAAAACGAGTTTTGCATGTTTAATTGTTTGGAAAATGATTTTTTATTTTGAAAGAAAATACTTTAAATCCCCAAAAAATGAATTTTGGTCAAACATTTCCTTTTAACCTAGGTTTGGAAAATATTTTTGGGGAGATTATTTTTGGGAATGAAGTTTTTAGGCATTTGGAGAAGGATTTTCTTGAGCTTGCAGGTTGGGCTCTTCATCAAATCTTTCCAGGATTGTTGAATAAGGTAGGATTGTTGTTTATCTCTTTGGTTTCTTTGCTAAATAGAGATTGTATTGATTTTCAAGGTTTCTGGTTGTGTTTGTTGACAATATCATATATTTTGGGAAAGATGTAAGAATTGTAGTTTAATCTCAAATTCAAACCCTCCCTGTCTTCTTTCCCAACCTCTAGATTAGATTTTGGTTGCTCAAATTGTTTTTAAAACCAAATATTCAGGTTGGTTGTTCATGATATAATTTTGTTAAAGCTTCAATGAATGTCTTCAGAATCAAGTTTCAAATGGGGAAATTAGTTGTTCGGGGCAAGATTGGTTGAATTGATTGGATAAATGCGTGTAAATCAATCTCATTTTGCCAAATATGGTGTTTGGTTGGAAAAATTTACCTTTTCTGGGTTTGGTTATTCTGAAAATGTAAATATTTTGAATACCATGAGTATTCTGGAAATTATTTTTGGGCTCAGTCTGTGACTGTATATTATTTGGGGGTTTTTCTGTTTTAAGAATTTAATATAAAAAATAAAATAAAAAATAAAAATAAATATTACCCCTCATGTGGCAGGGAAAACCCCACCACGTGGGATGGTAGCAGTGCTACCGAGGGTAGTGGTCTGCTACCCTATGGTAGCAGCGCTACCAATGGTAGCGTTTGCTGCCATGTTGCCCTTGGGGAGAAGGGGGGGGCGGCGGGCGCACGCGGGTGTCCATGTGGGTCTACCCCATAATAATTGTTATTTTGTTTTTTAAACAAAATAATAATAATATAATAATGTTTATATTATAAAATAAAGTTTTTAAATATTATTTAATTCAAGTTTATTAAATAATATTTGGTGATTAGTTTATTATTAATTAAATGTATATTAGTAAATATACATTAATTCATAGCCTGCTAATGGGCTTTTGAGGGCTTATCCTCCTAGGGATGGTGATTAAAGGCATGTGTGGATGCCGCCAGATAGGGGATGGATCAAGATCAACTTTGACGGGGCATCCAGGGGGAATCTCAGGATCTCCGGTGCAGGGGTCATAACTCGAGATGAGAAAGGTAGTATGTTAGCACTTGGAGCAAAGAGATTGGTGGATGACACTAACAATGAAGTTGAGTGTCAGGCGACAATTGAAGCAATTCTTATGGCGAAAAAATTGGAGGTGAAAAACTACACCTTGAAGGGGACTCCTAGATAGTGGTGAATGGCATCGCTAGGGGTAGGATGAATGCTTGGCACCTGGATAAACATATCAGAAGAATACATGACCTCCTGAATGGGTTCAAGGATTTTAAAGTATCGAATGTTCCAAGGGAAGTGAATGCAGAAGTTGATGTGCTCTCGAATGTAGGTGCAAATGGTTCCTTGGCTGAACATTTTAAGTTCTTTGAAGATTTAAGGGATTTGGATCCCTTAGAATTTGTATGAAGGTGCTTTGAGTATGAAAGGGGAACTTGAGAAGTTGTGATGAGCTATGCATGAAACATTTTAGATATGCATGTTGAGGGGTGGGGATGGCTCATGTGGATTGATTACATCGCAATGGCAGCAAGTTGAGAAATGGCGGCGTAGGTGCAATGATGACAAGTGAATGGAACTTTGGACTGCTGGTGATGTGTGGTGTGAGGTGGTGCGTGCGGTGTAATAAATGGATGGGGTGGTAGCGGGTTGTGTCATTATGGTCCTCATTTTCTTTTTGGCACTGCGTAGAGGATTGCAATTTCTCTTGCGAGTGTTGTGTTTTGGTTGTGTGGCAGGGGAACGATGGAAGCAAATTTCTCACTGCTCACTCTGGGCCAAATGCCTGCCTTTCAAGGCCCTATTTCAAGCCATCATTTGAAGAATGTTTTTAGGGTGGATGGGGAAGATTTCTGGATGGCTGTTCGCTTGATGTTTGGGGACAAATTCCTGGACACTGATTGTCGTTCGTGAACTAATTTGGACGTATCTTCCCTGTTTGTGGCACTGGCGCTGATGGTGGGAAGTTCTAGGGAGGAGGTGTCGTGGGTGGCGTCTCTAGTGCTGAGACCAAAATGGTCGGGTGACATGGCAGAGGTGGTGGAACATGTGGAGGTTGGTGTGGGTTTGAGAATGGAGCAAGGGTCGTGGAGGTGCGTAGGCGGGCAGAATGATGTAGTGCAGCCTCTGGTGGTGTGGTCGGCCTCTTGCCTGGTTGAAACCCAATTGGAGGATGCAAGGAAAGGGTGGCGGTATCTGATGGACTTTGTGCAAAAGATGGGACTGACGGAGTGGGCGAAACTGCATGATAAGAAGACCCTGGTGAAGTCGTAGGCTCCAATTGGTGAAGATGGGTGGTCGTTGGTGCATCACCAAATCCCTCTGAAGAGTGCGAAGATCGTGGAACGTAGTGAGTTGCAAGGAGGATGATCGAGAACCATGACATGTGTTGGGATGGCGCAGCCCAATGTAGGACCCAGTCATGCCATCCCCAACTTCTCCAGGGAGGAGGCCTTTGGCTGGTTCTGATAGGTTGGTTTCCTAAGTAGGCCGTCGGTTTTTTGGGTAGTTTTTCCCTATTGTAAGGAATGTAACCTTAGTGGTAGGCATAGCTGGTGTGGTTTCTATCTCAGGTTTCATTTTGATTTCGTTGGGGCGAGACCCCATATAGTCTTAAGATACTGGAATGCTGCAGAGCAACTGAAGGCATGTATTTGTCCTTTCAAGCAATACAAATATTAAACCTGCTACCGATAAAAAAAATAAAAAAATACATTAATTGATATTCAATTTCTAAATTATTAATTGTTGTATATATATATATATATATATATATATATATATATACTAATTGATATTTTAGTTTGCATATTTGTTTAAATATACACAAGGAAATATTTTGTTAATTTGGGAAATGTTTATCTTTTTTTAGTTTCTTTAAATGTATATTCCTATATTTTGGAAAGTGTAACTTGGTTCTGGAAAGGATAAGTTTAGATAAATTATTTTCGAACCAGTATGGAATGATGTTTTATTTAAAAAAATAAATATCATATTTTAGTTGATTAATGAACATTTGATTTTATATCATTGTGTGTTCTGCATATATTATAATTATATTCATGTGATTTTGGTTTGGAAACTCATGATGAAGTATTTATATTACTTTATGATGCAAAATGAATTATAGCGAGTTAGTAAACTATGAGCAACCTGTACTTAGACAAGGTAGACAAATTCCAATCTAATTAGATCTATTAGAAAACTGGATCGATTGTAATGTTTAAACAATATGGAAGAAGATTGTCTTTTCCGATTTATGTCTATGCATATTTAATTTTCTGTATTTGCATTTGCCTAAGAAATGACAAGTCCTTGATTGTGAATGTTGGATATTGTCGCATGTTGATTTGGGTACCTGCTTATGGTCTTGATCTTGAGTATTGACTATTTTCATGTGATGGTTTTGTATCTGATTATGTCCTTTATGCGAGTGTTGAAATGTTGGTATGTGGTTGACCATAGCTAGTCATGTCTCTAGTCAGAGTACCGTCAGTCAGTGCACCTCACATGAAGACTTGTTCGGCCAAGTGGGTACTCCTACCGCATTAAACTCTGTATGCTTGTCCTGGTGTATTCCTTGGTTTAGGAGTTCGTTTGATTATGGTCTAATGTTATATGGGAAAGTGGATTTCAAGTGGGGGTCGCGCCCAAAGTGGTTACAGCGTAACCCATCAAAAGTGTGTCTAAATAAGTGATAACCTAATAGCATATTAAAGAGTTTAGTTAATAAAAACACTAAGTAAGATAATTGTGCCTTTGGCATGGGATGAGTGCTAGTACAGACTCGACATGCAATGAGAAGGCCTGAAATGGCAAACCAACAACCTTGTCTTCATGAAAGGATGTGTTGGGTCCACTTGAGACTTGGATGGGCCGGAGGTTCGGGATAAGTTGTCAAGGTAACCCAGTAGATGGGGCGGGAACCTATGGAGGCATGCCATGGTAACCATACCAAGTTATGTGATGACACTTGTCCCTTATGTTCGCTAGTGTGTTGTTTGTGTTGACTTTGATAGGAGCACTGTTGTGGAGTCATATCTTGTTGTTTATGCTCTTGTGAGAACCTGATATTCATGTTAGACCATGGGTTGTAAAGACCTAGTCTCGTGGGTGCTCCAGTTGATCTTTTGTAATTGCCTCTTATCATGTTCAGTTGGATCCTTTTCCTATTCAAGGATCATTCATGTATCTATTGGACTGATATGGTCGTATGTATTATTGGTTTATATACGCCTTGATGGCATGATGTAAATGATGTGAACCTTATGTATTCTTCACCCTATTATTTATTAAAGGGGTCTTGCAGTTTAGTAGACCCAGAGATGTAGCCCACTAGGGGTGAACTCCGATATCATTTTCAATGTTTATGTTCTTCTATTTCCTTTTTAATTTAGCATGTATGGATGACATTATGGTTAAAATTGATGAATAATGATGAACAAAAAATACCCTAAACAGTACTGAGGGGGGGGGGGGTGAATCAGTATAGACAAAAACTTTCCAACAAATTATCAAGCTAAAACAACACTAACTGGTTGTCTTCATCACTGAACTTAACCATGGCAATACCGGTTAAACACAACAAGACTTCAGACAACATAAACTGGTAAGTCTGAACACTTCAAATATATTTAATACTTGATAACTACTTCACTCATAAAAATATTCATGTGGTGTGTCAACAATACCATAACCATTAGCTTTGCATGCATAATCACTTAAACAAAGAATACTTAATCATCACATAAAAAATGCACAACTCATGACACACAGATTTTTCACGTGGAAACCCAAATGGGAAAAACCACGGTGGGGATGAATACCCACAAGCTTGTTTTTGAACTCTTTTGAAGCTTGCTCTATTAGGAGCCTAGTCCGGTTAAAGACTTTACAATAAGGTTTTGCTAGGAACCGATCCTGTTAAAGATCACCCTATTAAGGGATGGCTATATACCCTGTTAAAGGTTGAAACCTTGTTAAAGGTTACCTTGGTAGAGGATTTAAAGAACTCAATGAACTTGAGTCACCTGGTTAGAGGATTTATAGTAAGCCTATTAAAGCTACCCGACAAAGGGATTTTCCTTATGTTGAAATGGTTAGAAGACAACATGTAAAGCTTTGATTTGATAACAACACTATATGCTAAGGCAAATCCATTTCAGTTCCTCTACTCTGCAATCACAATCTACAATTTTCTCTCACTGGTCTGGCAAGTATCTCATCACTCAGATACACACACAACATTTTCCAACAACTTACAATAACAAACATCATCGACCTTATAGACAACAATTAGGTCGGTAGCATAAACCTTAAACCCTAAGCATTTTAGGTTTACAATACAAGTTGTCCAATCTTGACCATCCAAACACTTTGCATAGAGCAATGCAATTTCAAATAGATCACAAGACAATCTGCATCGTCCATTATTCACTGCACATAGAAATAAATAACTCATCATGTTTTCTTCTCATACCGTTAAGAAGAATCTTCATTCCCAAGGTAGACATTTAATGCAGTCGATCTTCACATGCAAGATCCTCAAGGAAATCCTTCACGTGCACAAAGTTGACATGGCATCACGATCTCATCTTCATCTCTTAGCTAACTCATCACCAGAATGTCATCGGTTGCATTGCATAAGCGAGATTGCCAAACCGGAAACCCTAGAGCTGAGACTACTAATCGGTAGTCACACTCAGTGAGACCCTGATACCGGTTCACTGCATCTCTTCATATCGGTTCACCAACTTCTTCCAATCTACATACTGGTTCATTTGCACTTATTGACATCAATGACAACATACATTATCATCATATCAACATGCCGGTTAATCATATGCCAACACAAATGTATAATTTGGATTTGATGATGTTAATCTTAAATGCATGTATGTAGTCATCTTATTAAATGTAATTTGGATCATGAAGAATGTAGGTTGGTATAATGGAAAGTATTCATTAATTTATAATGCAATCAAAGTATGTAAGGGAATTAGATGCACGACATATGTTTTAATGTAAGTTTGGTTGAAATGTATGGTTAAATCGTAATGGATGAACTTTATCATGTTATCTATATTTTTAAATTACCAAAAAAATTTATCCTTGTTTAAAGCATTATCATGTCATTAAGTTAATTAACTTAATTGGATTAATTAGCCTGAGTTGAGTTAAGTGTTGAATCAAGTAATCATGTTGGGAAACTCTTTAGGGGTTATTTGAGTCTTCTGTTGTGTAATCTGAGCTTAATATTATCTCAATGTATCTTTGATCTTGTTTTAACTTTAAAAAAAATATTTGCACTCTATTCTTTTGTTTTAGCTTTATCCCTTTAGGGTTTCCTGGCGGGGCATTATAGCTATTGCCCATCCATTGGGGATTTACTCCAATCACATAGTGGAGGCCATGGGAGTTTTGGAAATCCTTAAAATTGCTAGACAATTAAAAATTAATAAAGTTTGGATTGAAGGGGATTCTTTAAATATTATTAGATGTCTCAAAAGACTGGGCAAGCCTTCTTGGAATATTAAGAATATCATTCTTAATTCTCTTAAGATTATTGATGACTTTGAGGAATGTATTATAACTCATGTTTTTAGAGAAGCCAACAGGTGTGCAGACTTCTTTGCTAAGTTTGGAGTTAGCTCTATTGCCTCTTTTTCATGGCAAAATGAAGGATCATTAACTTTTGAGGTGAAGGGGCACTTATTGTTTGATCAAATTAATGGTACCAATTCTTCCCTATGTAATAATGATTACACTTAACAAGAGAAGGAATGAAAATTATTATTCTGATAGGGGGAAACTTCTAGGCAAGATGATCTGGCTCTTTTCGCATGCTTTCTGGGTTGTTTTATCCTCTGAGTCTCTTAATGTTCATTTCCCCTATTTACACTGTCAAGGTTTTCAGTTTGTGATTGTGATTGATATCTTTGGGCTAGTGATCACCATGGGAGGCAATATCAACATGATTGAACCCTCGAGTTACCAGGCTTGGAAGGAGGAAAATAAAATATGGAGGTTGCAGAAGGGAGGAGTGACTAGTTTCATGGAGAAGCTACACGGAAAGAAGGATCATGCCTCCAAAGCCTTTGTTAAGGGATGGCCTAAGAAGAAAGTTACCTTTTTTGGGAAAAATTTCAAATTGGATGAGGAGTTAATCACGGAGGTGACGGGTATGTCCACGGAAGGCGTGAAGTTCTTTAGGGATCGAAAGTTGTTTGAAAGTGTTGTGAAGACCTTCCCTAAATTTGATATGGAGATGAATAATCTGGTAAAGTTAAACAAATCTTACTTTACCCCTCTTCAAGTTAAATTTTTTTGGAGGAAAATGCTTAGGGCAATTATGGAGTATGTCACTGACGATGGTAGGTTTACAAAAATCTACAACTATAATTTTGTCCTTTTAAACCATTTTCGCCATGGCATTAAGATTTATATCCCTTATTATCTCGCATGTTCTTTGAATGATAATGTGGTGAATTTCATTAAAAATCATAAAGCTATCCCTCTTGCCCATCAAGGCCTTATCCTCTTGATTTATGAGTACTATAAGGTCAATCCTAAGCAAATTCAAAATAACTCAGGGGATGATAAGGAGTATGAACCAAGTGATGACCATGGGGAGTCCGACTCTAAGGAGGAGGAGAATTCTAGTTCACCTCCTATGTCAGGGGATAATTCTATGGATCATATGTCTGATCATGAGGATGAGGGTAAGTTATCTCTGAATGAGTATGATGTACAAGATCTAAGCCGATGGATTTAGACTCAGAGGACTTACAGGACAAGCCAAAAACCCTAATTGACATATTGGGCACTACAAGGACCTCCTCGATTGATCTATACCATTTCAACAAGTGGACTTTCCATGAATTAAGACTCTGAACTTAAAACTTAGAGCCACAAATCCCAAAATTGAAGAGGGGGAACTTAAGCAGCACAAAGATAGGTAGATGGCGAAAAATAAGAGGGTGGCTAAAGATACAAATGAGTATGCTACTTGGATTGTGGGGGAGAAAAATATGATGTTAGATATTTTAAAGAATAATGTTGAGGTAGTGAAACTATTAAAGAGAAGAAATGATCAGAACAACAACGAGATCAACCAGTAGATGATGAGAAAATTATGGAGAATAGTGCTGCTATGATGAAAGTTTATGTGGTCAACATGAATGCTTTGGTTTTTAGACTAGAGAGAATTCATAATGAGAAGAATGTTGTGGATCTGGAAAATGATGATGGTGCCTCGAGTTCGAAGATGACTCCCCGCACCACTAGGAAAACAAGGTAGAGCACTAAACTGGTGGAAAAGTCTCTTCCACAGGACCTGTTGGACCTTAAGGAAGCTGCCAAGGCTATGCTGTTGCTTGAGAAGGAGGCCTCCCAGGATTTAGAAATTTTTAAGTAGGTAGCCTGTGTTGTTGTTTTCACCAGCATCTCGATGGCCTTTTGCTAGTCTTTCAATGGCTGGTGGGTTTTTTTGCTCTTGGTTCATAGCCAGTTTTGTTTCTTAGTCCTAGGTTCTCTTATGATTCTATAATGCTTTATCTTTAAATATTTGATGTAAGGGGTTTCGGGTCCCGTCAAAACTTGTTTTTGATTAATAATAAAAAACATGCATCAACACTATTTTCTATTGAAAAAAGTTAAAATAAAAAGTACAAAAAGAATAGCAGTCCACAAAAGGGGTGCAAATAAGAAAAGAACAACAACTATTCTCAAGAAACACTAAAAAAAAAAATTGTAGTCAACAAAGCACCACTTACATAACTAACTCAAAACAAGGCTAGTGAAGTCTTACTAGACCAATAGACACTATACCACTATGTCATAACACTTTAACTTAAATAACATTTAAAGTTGGTTTGATCTTCACAAATTGATAATTGATCACTTCCAATTGCCTGTGGCACTTGCCATCTTCTTTCAATTGAGAATAAAGAGACACAAACTATAGCATAATGTCAGATTAAAACTTTAGCACATCAACTTTCTGATGCAAATTGTGATTAGAAAACATGGCAACACATATAGTCTTCAAATATTGAAGAAGATAGCATAACTCATAGTATCAACACTATTTTTTTTTTCCAGTCCATTACCCAACAATGCCTTTTTCCAGCCCAACATCTGACTAAATATGGCAAGAAATTGAGAACAAATGACCTTCCATTTTTTCTTGGACCCATAACAGTCCCAAAAAAATTATTTCAAGTTTTTCGAATGATGACAAAAGGGGCATTTCACAAGCATAATCCTTAAATATTTTAATCTATTGTGAATCGGGAGTTTACAATGAAGAAGCATCCAAGCTAAAATTTGGGCACTAGTTTCTACTTTAGAATTCCATATTTGGGCACTTAGTTTTTTCCATTTTTTTTCACAAAATTTACAACTTCATTTCAAGTTAAGTCTTGGTATTAAAGCAATATTAGGAAGAAGTTTCAGACATTTTTTCTTTAGAGAGAAAAAATAAAATTGATAGTTATCCAGACTCACCTAGTCTTTAAAAAAATTACACTTCGGGAGTGCACAAATTTCCATAAGAATCTCTATAGGAATAAGGGTTTTAAGAAAGGACACAAATCCCTTGTATCTATTGTTCAAACAAAAGTTACTTTTTTTAATTTGCCAATCATCCCAATCAAGAGATTTAAAGTCCCAAATATCACTAAAGTGTTGCACTCCTTTCTTGAACAAATAATGGGCTTGTTTAGGAAATATAACAACAAGTGGTTGCCCATGATACTGTACAAGCCCATTCCACCACATGAACGAGGTACCAAAGCTAAACCCATGATGTAAAGAAGCCTTTTTCGAATTTAAAATTTGCAACATTGTTGCCAAGCTTTCCAGATTGATTGTAGAGGAAATGAAGCCTTTACATGAAAGAAAGGAGCCAAGAAGATCTTATCAAGCCACCCCACACCTCACCATTTAGTATTCATAGAAGCCTTGTCAATACAATGACGAATCAAGATTTTCCATTATTCTCCTAACACAACCCTTATAATCCATTTAGTTGCTAAACAAATTCCTTGTGTTTTTGGATCTAAAAGACCCAACCTACCTTTGTTCTTAGGTTGAATACAATGTAACCAAGAAGTAGTTCTAAATCCTTGTTTACCTTCCCAATTTGTCCATAAGAATTGACAAATAATTTTGTTTAGATCCTTATAACCTCTTTTAGTTGGCATCCAACAAAATGAGTAGTAAACATGAGAAGCCAAAAAAACCTTGTTAACCACTTGAATTTTCCCAGCAAATGATATAAATTTGTTACCCCAATTAAACAATTTATTTACTTAGCTAAAAACCAATTCCACATGTCATACAAACTGACTCTCAGACCAAATAAAATTCCTAAGTATCATGTTATCTGTCCATGTTTAAAGTATTTCCATTCCTTAGGAATCCATTGAGGTGGTGGATCAACTCTAATAATAAAAAACTCAGTCTTATTGTAGGCTAATTTAGATCCTAAAATTGCACAATATAAATAAGGACCTCCAAAACATTGTTGATTTCAAATCTAGAACTTTGAATGAAAAGCATACTATTATCAGTAAAGTGACAATTCAAAATTGTAGTATTATTTGGAATGGATATTCCTTTGATCAAATTCATCTTCTTATATTTTTGCAGCATATATCCCAATGCACCTGCGACTAAAACATATAAAAATGGAGATAGAAGACAACCTTGTCTGATGGAGTGTTGCAAATAAAAAAGGTTTAGTCAACGAGTTGTTGATTACTAACTGTGCATTGGTATCCTTAAATAACATTTGGACATGTTTACACAATTTGGGACCAAAACCCAAACATTGCAACATTTTAATAATAAAACTCCATCTCATTCTATTGTAAGCTTTATAAAAATATAACTTCACAAGCATAGCATTCTGACCAGTTTGTTGTGCCTGTAGACATCTAAAATTAAATTAATATATAATTAATTTAGCCTTTTCACATAATTGATTATATTAATTATGTTAGTCCTCCTTCTTAAAATTAATTAAACTACATATTAATTAATTTTATCACCTTAGCCTTATAATCAACCTATCAAAATTAATTATATCCTATTCTTCTAAAAATCATTTCAATCCCCAACCTTAGTCAATATTTCTTCTAAATCGTAGTTAGTTAATTAGTCCCTATTAATTAACTAATCCCTCGATTCCTACAAATCACCCTTCTAAACCCATCATCTAGCCTAATTAATTCTAACCTAATCAAGATTATCATTTACCCCAATTTTATATTCCTCCACTCATTATCTCTCCTCATGTCCCATCCTCCTAACTCACCCACTCTCTCATAATCCCTCATTAGCTCACCTAATCATTCCCTTTAATCATCTGCACATCCCTAATCACAATGATTAGGGATGAGTCAACTCCTTACCATAAATGGCCTTCCCATCTCACCCTCTAACCTCAAATGCCACCCACTTTTAGTCCATTCAAGGAATGTCAAATCCCTAGCATATCCTCATGCCCCCTCTTCTCAAAGAATTTTTAATTCCGTTATCCTTTATTCTTCCCACAAATCCTCTTATTTGGAAATTTAATTCCTCTTGTCCTCTCCCAAGGAATTTTATATTCCTTTCCTCTCTTCCCAAGGTACTTGTGGAACTCTTCCCCATGTACTTGAGAAGTGTGGAGACAAGAAATGTCTTTATGACAAATTTATTGGATCTCCCACTGGTCCTCTCAAATCCTCTCCCACTCACTTTTAATCCTAGACCTCCATTCCCCTTTGATATGGTCATCCATTTTGGGCCCCTTCGATCTATAAATTGGAGTCTCCACCCTTCACAATCATATCCACCTTTTGAATATTGTCATGTTGTCCCTTTGAGTAATAAATCATCCATCATACCCTTACCATGTCCAAATATTATCTTGCATAAGCCAATCCATCACCCATCTATCTTATCATCCAAATATCAATCAATAGTTGTGTAGTGGAGAGAAATCTACATACTTGCAATCACAAGGACCAAATCAAGTGGAAGTCTTTTGGGTGCATGACTTTCACTTCAAGCTCAATTAGAGGAGAAGGAGAAGGAAGGTATAAAAGGTTTTTTTTTTTTTGTTTTTAATCCATTATTGTATTTCATATTTTAATTTGTGTATTAACCTTTTAACCATCTTTTATCCACTTTGGTGCCCAATCACTAGTTTCCCATGTCAACATCAAATTACCTAAAATGTATCTGCGACCAAGAAATCCAGTTTGTTCAAGCCTAACTATCCCTTTGGCCAAAGGCTTAATCCTTGTAGCCAAGGCTTTAACAATTATTTTATAATTGTTAAGAAGGATGATAGTATGATGACCGAAATGGAATCTACATTTCTCCCTTTAGGAAGTAGCTTGATTAAAACCTTGTTAATATCAACCCCTAACGATCCCTGTTCTAAAGCTTCAAGGTAAACCATGTAAAACTGTTCCTTAATATGAGGCCATATGGTTTGGTAAAACTCTACTGACAACCCATCAAAACCTTGGCTCTTGTTTGGAGCCATAGAGAATACTACATATTTTAAATCTTCTATAGACAACTCTCTATCAATAAATTTGCTATAATCATGATCCACCTTTCTTGGTATGAACTCTTCAAGCATATCTTCCAAAATTAATTATACATCCTACCAATGATGTTCCTCCTTAAACAACCTCCCATAGAAATTATGAAATAATGACTTAATATCTTCTGGGTCAGTATGAGCTTGTCCATCCTCATCTTGATTGCAATATTTATTTCTCTATGTAGACACATAAATTTGTCTATTAATTAAATAAATATTTAATATTTATTTTAATGTACTAATATTCCTCTATTAATTAAATTCACATTTAATTAATTCATTCAACCCCCATTCTACTATTTTAATTAAATAAATTACATAAATTTATTTAAATTAAAAATCCCTATCTATAGACCAATTATTAAATAAATCTAATTTATTTAATTTCCCTCATTCCTCTCATTTAAATAAATTTAACATTTATTTAAAAATACAAATCAAATTCACCTTTTTAAATAAACCAACATTTATTTAAAATCCCACCCCACTTGCATTTTCTTACAAATGCAAGTTGCACAAATAAATAGATCTTATTTTCTAAATAAAATCCTATTTTCTCTCACCCACCAAATCCACTTGCATATCTAACCCTTCTTCTAGACTCTTCTAACCCCTTCTAATTCGCTTAATCCCCCTCTCTAAACATTTGCACGTCCCTTAAGAAAGGTCACTTCTCAAAACAACTCAAAAGTCTTCAATAACCATTAAAGGCTTTGTGTCTCCAACAAGCTAACATCTAAAGTCTTCTAAAACCATTAAAGGCTCTTACATGACCATAAATGGTTAACTCAAACTCAACCTTTGGTTAGAGACTTTCTCTCTAACTCAACCATCCTTTAACTCATAGATCTCTTCAAGTATTCATTGCTTTGACCATGGTTATCCCTTTTACTCTTGCACAAGAGTTTATCCCTTGGATAATAGATTTATCCAATGACCCAACCCACATGAGATTACCCTCATGTCTCCTCAGGCATTAAATGCTCCTTTCCTCTCCTCTTAAGCCATCTCATGTTGACACTTGTCATCATGGGATTGGGTTGAAAGCCATCGCATGGATCCTAAACCCATCAATCTTAACCCTTCACAAGCTCACTCAATCGTATCCATTCAATCAAAATTTTTCCCTATAAAAGGACCTCATTCCCCAAGCAAAAAAAGGCATTAGAGAGTATTAGAGCATTGTTATTATAGTGGAATTTACATAGACATTAGGAGCTTTCTCATAGCAACCCTTTTACACTTGCATAGCATTTGTTTATCATCTACAAAAATATTGAATCTCCATATGGCATCCATGGATAGTACTAAAAGCTGAGAGCTACACTCATTTGGGACTTGGAGAGGGGAGAAACAAGGAAGAAGCATCAAAAGGCATCATGGAAGCATCTTAGGGAGTTTTCTCTTCCTTCTCCTCTTTTATCTTGCTTTACTTACATGCTTTTTAATCTTTCTTGATATGTTTGGAATGGTTTTTAGTTCTTTGTCTTGGTTTTATGGTTGGAAGCTAACATTTGAACTTTGTTTTTGCCTTGTCCCCATTTCCTCAACATCATTTGGTGAGCCCGACATGAAAGACTCCTATTGTCCCTCTATGGAAAAAGACTCCTACTACTTTGTCAGAAAGTACAAAAAGTGCCAAGTTCATGGAGATCTGATACATGCCCCAACGCAATAATTGCAACCTATCACAACACCGTGGCCCTTTTGTTAGTGGGGACTCAACCTTGTGGGTAAAGTCCATCCATCTTCATCCAACGGTCATAAATTTATCATTACCACCACAGAGTACTTCACCAAGTGGATCGAAGTCATTCCACTCACCCAAGTCACCAGCAAGCAGATCGCCTCATTCATCCTTAATTACATCATTTGCCGGTATGGTGTACCCATGTCCATCATCAAAGATAACATGCTCCCTTTCAAAACTCAAGATGCCTGTGAACTCTATGAGAAGTTTCATATCCAACACCGTTTTTCCACCCCATATTACCCATAAGGCAATGGTCAAGCATAAGCATCAAATAAGAATATATTGAGGATCCTCAAAAAGACAGTCAATGATGATGGTCGTGATTGACACATTTGTTTGAATCCGACACTATGGGCATATCAAACTAGCATTCGAACCCCTACAGGTGCAACTGCCTACTCACTTGTTTATGGAGCAAAATCCATCTTGCCTATTTAGTTTGAATTTGTTGAAATCCAAGAACACTAAGAGGGGGGGTGAATTAGTGTTCTACTGGAATGATCAATTTTAACCTTGATAAAACATGCATACACCAACCGGTATACTGGTACATATAAAATTTGTGAGATTTTTCCAAGATCAAGGGCACAATGAAAAGCACAAAAGAGAGACAATAGAATGACAAGAACAAAACTATATTCTCATCAATATGCAAATGATCAACTAGATTCACCAATACAATGAATATGGGCCTACTTATATAGTCAAGGCCATATGGATATGTGAGCACACAATCATGACATGTGGCTCAATGAGAAACAAGGGTAGGTAAGAAAAAGTAGGGGTAGGTAGGAGAAATAATATAATTTTCCAAAAGAGGTGGAGGACCCACTAAATGTGGAGTGTCACAACAAGATAAGACCACAAAAGGTGGAATTTCTCCTACAAGTTACATCCCTATGTGTACACTTCCCTAAGTGTCTCATATCCAAACCACGATGCGATGCATTATCCTAAGTTAAATTAAGTAAAATGTAATAATATCCATGATGAATAATTATTTACACCAACATCCCCCCTTAAGTGCAACTTAGGAGAATGAAGACTCAAGTTAACAATGCAAGATGGGTCACGACTACTAGGCCATGATAGGTACCCATGTACAATATGCAAATGCAAGCAAACCTATGTAATGAAATCTCTCACAAATTGGAGAAAGAGAGAAAACCTAGTGGGAAAAAACTCCCCCCAAAAGAGAGATGAATGTACAAAAGACTCCCAAAGAAGAAGGACAAAACCTCAAAGAGGAAAACGTCCCCCCCATAAGAGAGGAAAGAGAAGTTAACCGACTCCCCCTAATGAGACATCCAACACCCCCAAGAGAGCTCACAACTACTGGAACTTACTCTCGATGAAAGGTTTGGTGAATATGTCTGCAACCTGCTCTGCTGTAGGACAATACTACAAATCAATGACCTGCTCCTAAATCAACTCTTGGATGTAGTGCATATGGATCTCGATGTGTTTGGTCCACTGATGTTGGACCAAATTCTTCATGATTGTAATAGCACTCTGATTGTCACAATGTAGAGCTGTTGGCCATGGAGTGGTGAACCCAAACTCTATGAGAATCTGCTGAAACCAAATGGTCTTAGTCACTGCATTAACAACTCCTCGATACTCAGCCTCAGTCAAAGAGAGAGCAATAGCATGCTACTTCTTGCTCTACCAAAAAATGGGGCCCGAACCAAGGCAGAAGCTGTAACCTGAAGTAGACTTACGATCATAAAGACCGCCAACCCAATCGAAGTCTGTGTAACCAACCAAGCGAAGTCCTGTGCCTACTGCATAGTGAATCCCATAATGATGTGTACCCTGGATGTAATGAAGGATGCGTTTGGCAGCTTTCCAATGAAGCTTATGTAGTTCCTGCATGAAGCGGGATACCATGCCAACCATGAATGAAATATCAGGGCATGTGTGAGTCAAGTAGATGAGACTACCCACAAGTTGACGATACAATGTGACATCAACTAGTGGAGAAGAGCACTGAGCCTCAAGCTTGACTCTTGAAAGAAATGGAGTCGGTGCAGGCTTACAATCAGCCATATGAAAGCGTGCAAGTAGATCAAGGGCATACTTGGGCTGCTATAGTGTAATCCCAGAAGGTGACTGTGAAATCTCTATCCTGAGAAAGTAGTGCAAAAGACCCAAGTCAGTCATAGAAAATCTGTCACGCAAAGAAGATTTGATCTTGTTGATGATGGATGCGGTGCTCCCTGTAGTGATCAAATCATCAACATAGAGCACAAGTATCAAGTGAGAGTCATCCTATCGTAAAATGTAGACATTCGGATCACAATGACACCTAGGGAACCTTGCTGAGAGAAGAAAGGAATCCATCTTGGTATACCAAGCCTTGGGGGCCTGCTTAAGGCCATAGAGAGATTTCCTTAGTCTGCAAACCAAGGAAGAATCCTGGATGAAACCCTGTGGCTGCTCCATATAAATCTCCTCATCAAGATCCCCATGAATAAAATCACTCTTCACATCCATCTGATGTACAACCCAACCATGAGTTGCGACAATAGCAAGTGTCAAGCGAATGGAGTTCATCTTAGCTATGGGTGCAAAGGTCTCAGTATAGTCAACAACTAGAACCTGAGAGAAACCTTTCACAACAAGCTGAGCCTTATACTTATCCACACTACCATCCGTTGCAAACTTGGTCCGATAGATCCACTTACATCAAACCATCTTTCTCCCCTTAGGGAGAGGGACTAACTCCCATGTGTTGTTCCTCATCAAGGAACTATACTCTTCCTCCATAGCTTGGTCCCACTCGGGAACCCCTGATGCTTCCCAAAATGTCTGTGGATCAGAAGCGGTATCAATGTATGCATGTGGAAGGTCCTGATGTTGTTATCGAGTCCTCCGTGTATCTGAAGGATCCCCAACAAGAGAACATGCTGACTCAAGTGTCTGTCAAGCCCAACAAGGTCTAGGTGGAGGTGGAGAATGAGGATCCTCAACTACAAGTGGACCTTGCAGAGGTGTAACCCTGCGAGTCAGAGGTGAAGGAGTCTCATCATCTGAATCACTGGCATCACTATCCACAAAGGAGGAAGGAAGAGGAGGTAGAGAGGCTAAGCTAGGAGATCTTTCCTCAAAATGAACACTCCTCTTAATGAACACCTCATGTGTCTCCGGATCCATCAATTAGTATGCCTTAACACCCTCAGGATATCCAACAAAAAGACAAGGCCTACTCTGAGGTTCCAATGCCTTGCATTTCTGCGGAGGAATGCGAGCCCATGCTAGACATCCAAAGACTTTGAAATGTCTCAAAATTGGTTTCCTACCAACCCAAGCCTCAAAAGGAGTAATACTTGTCAAAGCTTTGTGAGGAACCCAATCTTGGATGTGTGTGGCACAACTGATAGCCTCTATCCAAAAGGCGGGATCAAGAGAATGTGCATGTATCATACAGTCAATCATTTCTTTGAGAGTTCTATTCTTGTGCTCTGCAAATCTATTCTGCTATAGAGTGTAAGCAACAAAATGCTGAAGATCAATCCCCTCAAATGTACAAAAATCCTCAAGTATTTTGTTCACATATTCCCTTCCATTATCTGTGCAAAGAATCTTGACCACTTTCCCTAATTGCTTCTCCACATGAGCCTTGAATTCTAGAAATCTGTCAAACACTTCACTCTTATGAACAAGAAAATAGACCCAAGTGAAGCAGGAGTAGTCATCAATGCAGGTGAGGACATAGTAGGCCTTACTAAATGAAGGTGATGGAAATGGACCTACTACATTGTTGTGAACAAGTTGAAGAATGCCCAAAGCTCTTCAAGCTTTCCCCTTATCAAACTTCTCCTCTAGATGCTTGCCCATGGAACATCCTGAACATACACCCTTTGAAAAACTGATTTGAGGTAGACCTGTGACCATGTCTTTAGTGCTGAGCTACTGAAGATAGTGGTAGTTGAGGTGACCAAACCGCTCATGCCATAGCTTACTTTTTGAATTTGAATGTGTAAGCAAGGCCCTAGAAGGAGAACTTGGCACAAAGTAGGAGAATGAGTAAAGTCTTGAGTTGTCATTGACTTGTCCCATTGCTACCAAGGCATCATTATCAAGTTTCTTTACCACAACTGAATCAGGTGTAAACTCAACCTTTTTCCCATTCTCATAGCGAGTGATTTGGTAGATAGAGAGAAGATTGGTAGACAAGTTAGGAACATAAAGAACATTCTCAAATGTTCCATCATCCATGTCAACTGAACCTTTCCCTTCAACCTCAACTTGTGTATCATCTCCTATGTAAATGTGAGGTACCTTTGATGGCTCCAATGAAGAAAAATGCTCCTTTGTAGAACCCATGTGATAAGAGGCACCTGAGTCAAGTATCCACTAGTGTGAAGAACCTGTTGTAGCCACAAATGCTTGCCTTTTTCCCTTAGACTGTGAGGAAGAGGAAGGAGTTGAATCCTTCTTGTTGTAGGCGGATGGCAAGTTGATGTTATTTTTTTTAAGAAGATTTTTCAACTCATCAACTTGCTTGGCGTGGCATTGATGCTCATCATGACCATACTTCTTGGAATAAGCACAAGTTGGTTTATCCTTCTTAGGTGGAGTCCCCTTCTTGGAAGAGGATGAAAAATCACCTTGTGATGGAGAGGATGATTGTCCTTTTTCCTATTGTGGCTTTAACTTAGATTTCTTCTTCTTCTTGTTGGTATCTTTGCCTTGACTCCCTTGACTCCCTTGATTAGCCACCAAAGCATTGGACTTTGAAGACTCGAGAAGAACCATGTTCAACAACTTAGATTATTCCAATATCAACATTTCTATGAAAGCATCAAATGAAGGCATAGTGTAGGAACTCCGCACTGTCAGACAATGAGTTTGGAAGCTAGAAACAAATGCTGCATATTCAGGTGCAAGCTTGTCCAACAAGTTGAATATCAATTGAGCATCCTTTATGTCAATTCCATAATCCTTAAGCTTAGCTCTTAGCTCATTTTCTTTGGTGATATAATCTTGGATTGTATCAAAACTCTTGGGATCCAAGCTCGTGAGCTCATTGTCAATCTTGTAACCTCTGGTTTCATCAACTTGACCATACAATTTCTAAAATATTTCCCAAGCCTTTTTAATTGTAGAACACTTCTCAATTTGAAAAATGAGGTTATCTGATACATACTTACACAAAGTTCCAAGAGCCATGCAATTCTTAGTGAGCCATTCTAACTGAGCATTAGGATCAGCCTTAGGATTAGGTGGTGCTACTATTGTTCCATCTATGTAATGCGTGAGTCCTTTTTCCATTAATTTGCTCCATGTTTTAATTTTCCAAGATGCTTAATTATGTGGAGAGAAAGGTGGAAATTTATGAAGACTCATAGAAACAAAAATGAAAGAAAACAAGAAAAGAGAGGCACAATCATACAAGACACCCCCCCAAATTCACTCAATCAAAGAATCCCCCCCTAAAAAAATGATGATTTGACACTTTATACTTAGTGCGTGTACAATGGGCCACTTGCAAAAAATGGCAAAGTGGACTTTTGATGTCAACTTTACAATTGCCTCAAAGAGGCCAAAGGAAACTCAAACTGATAATGCAAGAGATCTAAATTAAGATCCAAGCAAATTACAAGTACCAAGTAGGCCTAAAAGGACCAATATCGGAAAAAATAATATCCACTCAAAATCTCTAAAAACTGATCATAGAATATGAAAGTAGACAAAAAATATGCACTTTCAAAAACACACGACACCTAAAAAGGAGGTCGTATGAGCTCAAATGAAGCTTTTGAAGTTGCAAAATTGAGGATTGGATAGGTACAACTGAGAGAATCCAAAAATTCTAAAAAACCTATGCACCAAAATCAAAAGATAACCACACCACTACGGAGAGCGTGAAAAATTAGCCCAAATAAAAAAAATTACACCCAAAAAGGAGCAAAATCTAGCAAGTTATGAGCCTCCAAAGTTGACCCAAAAAACCAAACTGCTCAATGGAGAGGGGTCTAAAATTTTCAAAAAGATGTTAACGCAGGCTAACGTCAACAAAGCATTGTGTTAAATTTGACGGCTGTCCGACTATCAAAATGGTCGTCGCACCCCCTAGCTGATTGTACCAAAAAGATGACATGGCGGCTGACTGAGCATAGAAGGTACAGATGATGTGGCACTATGTTTTTCCATGGGCCAGTGGCCTCCTGCCATGTGGCGGGCATGGATTTGCTTGGGAAAGTTGCCACTTGGCAGGAGGTTGCCGGTGACCGGCGATCTATTGTTGTTGGCGGTCGGTAGGGGATCAGTGGCCGGTGGGTTGGGCCAGCCAGGGAAGGCTCGGTTGCTGGTGGCCAGTTGGTGGGAGGGCCAAGTTGTCGGTGGGAGGCGACCGCTGTCGGGGGCCATCGGTGGCCAGATCTGCGGCTGCAGCGAGACCAGAGGCACGAAGGAGGTGACCGGTGTCGGTGGTTGAACGTGTGGGAGCTTGTAAAATATTTTTTTTTTGCAAAAAAAATAATTAAAAAAAAAAAAAATCCGAAAAAATCTGTACCGTACCGCCCGAATTGGGCAATTTTTTTCTCCATACCCAAAATACGACTTTCACCAAAATAGGTCGAGTTTATAATCGATTTTTATGGAAACGGCCTCCTAGACGCAATGGTGAGGTTGAAAACACTCTAGGATGCCTCCAAAATGCGTAGTACCTCAGATCCAAAAATAGAAGACTTCCAAAAATGTCTCCCAAAACCAATCAATGAAGCCCCAATGACTCTTATACAATGTGAGATTTTTCCAAGATCAAGGGCATAATGAAAAACACAAAAGAGAGACAATAGAATGACAAGAACAAAACTGTATTCTCATCAATATGAAAATGACCAATTGGATTCACCAATACAATGAATATGGGCCTGCTTATATAGGCAAGGCCATATGGATATTTGAGCACACAATCATGACATGTGGCTCAATGAGAAACAAGGGCAGGTAAGGAAAAGTAAGGGTAGGTAAGAGAAATAATATAATATTCCACAAGAGGTGGAGGACCCACCGAATGTGGAGTGTAATAGCAAGATAAGACCACAAAAGGTAGAATTTCTCCTACAAGCTACATCCTTATGTGTACACTTCCCTAAGTGTCTCATATCCAAACTACGATGAGATGCATTATCCTAAGTTAACTTAAGTAAAGTGTAATAATATCCATCATGAATAATTATTTACACCAACAAAATTGAAAGAAGTAAAGCAACCAATAAGCCAATCACATAAATGAATACCATAACACACAAAGTTATACATGGAAAACCTCAAAGAGGAAAAACCAGGGTGGGATTTGTGACACACAATATCAATCCACTGACCATATGAAGAGATATTACAAAATATAGGGGCCTGCACTTGCAGGAAGGCTTACAACCTAGAGCACACTTCTCAATCACAAAAGGAGCCTCATTGACTACATATAAATCCAGACTTCAATCCGAAGAAATGAATGAATTGCTAAGATAACATCTTCAATGCTTGAATACAGTTTTGGTTAAGCTCTGTTTGTTCCGGTATGAAACCCTAAACCCTTTATCAAAATACCCCTTACATAAATATCCTCACATACATGATCTCTCTCATATGTTTCACATATTCTTCACTATTTCTTTCCTAATACATATTCACACCATATCCTTATTTCAAAATGATCTAATCAACTGACCTATATACCCTTTACAATTTATCATGCCTTATGCCGACTTACAAAGATAATTATAATATCAATATACATGTTTGCTAGATAACATAAATACATGAATATCAAAAAGAATTGCCGATGTTGGATTCAAAAGATGTTGGCCTTCAATACTGATAACCTTATTCTAAACCATGTCGGCCTGCATTGCCGATAACCAAAAAATCCTTCCATCATGTTGGTGCCGGTGAAGTATCTATGAAGTGCCTATCGGTACACAACTGAACCAAAACATGAAGTCGGAACAAGATACCATGTTGCCATCAATGACAACATAGTGAAACAAACCAATTGAGTGTCAATTGCCAACATAATTACCATCTCTACGGATCTCCTTGCACAATATAATAAATGATGAAGAATACCGAGTCTCACGTCTTCAAGACTTGGAACTTCTTGATGAAAAGCAAAAAGCTGCCTACAACCACCTTAAAGCATATCAACAACACGCATGAGCAGAAGCTACAATCATAGGGTCAAACCTCACACATTTGAGGTAGGAGATCTTGTTCTTAGAGAGAATCCTCACAATCAACCAAATCGAGAACACCGAGGCAAATTTGAATCCAATTGGCTGGGTCCATATGTCATCATTGTCATCTTTGGGTCTGGGGAATATCAGTTAGCAACTTCAAATGGAGAACCCCTAGCAGATCCAATCAATAACATGCATCTCAAAAACTTCCACACATAAGTTGTGTAGAGCACCAGGCTTGTCAAAACTAAAAAAACACAAAAAACATTGAGAAAAAGTCCTGAAAAAAAAGTACAAAAAAATGAAAAAATCAAGAAAATAGTAAAGAAAAATCATTCATCCAAACGGTGAAAACCACTTCGATGGTGCCTTGGGTAAGTGCGGTAGTGAAAACCTAGTAAAAAGGCACCATTCATAAAGGCTATGGCTCCATTGTCTTTTAGACTTGTTGTGATCACATCCATTGCATCCATTCATCCATCATTTATACCATGGTTTGTTATTGATATGCAATCAGCGTTATTACTTGATGTGTCCCATGTCACGCTTTCATACCATCTAACTGGGGGCACTGTTCTTAAACCTACTGAAGGGAGTGGATTCTCCATGCTTGTGATTCATTGAGTTGCTCATTCAAAAACATTCTGAAATAATACCAAAAACATTCGTAAAATCTCAGAAAAAAACCAAAAACAATTGCAAAATGTCCTGAACAAAACACAAAATATTCACAATAGTAAACAATCCGAAAACATGACAAAAACATCAAAATCAATCAAAATCAATCAAAAACATTGCAAAACAAATTGTTCTTTGTACATACACATCACAACAGACGCAAAAACAATAATTTGAAACTCCTTAAACGATGACCACCTATCAAATCAACCAACAAATCACACATCTGTGCACAATCGTCTTCACAAGGATGCATCCTTCCTTACAAACAAGACATGGTTCCATTTTTCTTTGATATCAAGTTCCTACGCTACTCTAGGATATCTATAAGTGATTAGAGTAGCCAGGATGGTTCTTGATATCTTTTTCATTATTTGTTGTCTGCGGATTGTTCCAATGAAGTTTTGAGGCATGTACCAATGGTGTCTACGTGGGATGTTCACTACACTACGATATCCTATGTAAAAAATACACAGTCATGGATCACTATGGCTTACTGACTATAGCGTATACCTTGACCATTTGTATATGAGCCACAACGGAGGGAACTTTCCTTGTCTGTGATGTTTGCTTACAGGTGAAATGCTCAACCTTGGTTTCTGATACCTCGACCAAGATCGGTACTACTATGCTCACTGAGGAAATAAAGCATTATGAATAAGCCATGGATTGCCATTTCATCTCATCTATATCTATTGAATTTCATTGCAAATCACCCATTCATTTGTTCATTCATCCATTATACAAGATCTATTATCAACATGTAATTAATTCGGGTTTCTATGAGAAAGCTCAACATATAAGCCTTACCTTGGGTACAGTCACGACGGAGTTTTCTGATACATCATCTCACATCGCCATTCCATATTTGCATTTTCCAACCAACTTGGCATTTATATATCATGTAGGAATGGCATTATCATTTAGTTGCATTTTATTCATTAAGTGCATTCATTCCTTCATTTAGTTGCATTTCATTAAGTGCATTCATTTATTCATTTAAGTGTTGAAATGTGGCGACTGATCATAAAAGTACTGTACACTTAGAAATGTGGGGACTTTATTTGTTTCTCTAAAAACACATGTTATAAGTGGCTGGGATGCTTAAGGCATTGTAAGGTTGATGTACTATTTTTGCTGGATAATAAGAAAGATTGGACGACTGTGTATGGTGGACGTAACCCATTCTGGGTGAACCATGTTAAATCTCTGTGTTATCTGTGTCCTGTTTTATTCCTTTATCTTTTGTATTTAAATCTGCATATAAATGTTAGTTCATATTTGCTTCGGATCTGCTTGAAACCCTAACAATTGGTATTAGAGCGAGGTATTTTGTAAATTGGCAGGACTCTCAGATTTGAGTGGTAGCAATGGAGGATTCCAAATTCAAGGTCAAAAAGTTTAACGACCAGAATTATCAGTTATGAAAAATGCAGATGGAGGATTACCTGTATCAAAAGGATTTGTGGCGGCCATTGGAAGGAAAGGCAAAGAAACCGACCACAATGTCAAATGAAGAGTGGGACATTTTAGATAGAAAGGCACTGGGATCCATTCGATTGTGCCTTGCGCCGTCTGTAGCATTCAATATAACAGAAGCAAAAAAGGTTGTAGATTTGATGGCAACATTGGCTAAGTTGTATGAGAAACCCTCGGCTTCGAATAAGGTATTTCTTATGAAGCGTTTGTTTAATTTGAAAATGAGTGAGGGAGGATCTGTAGCGGAGCACTTAAATGAATTTAATACAATTACCAGTCAATTGTCTTCGGTAAAAATTACCTTTGCAGAAGAGGTTAGGGCTCTCTTGATTTTATGTTCTTTGCCAGAAAGCTGGAATAGCTTGGTTATGGCTGTAAGTAACTCTGTCTCTGGTAAAAATACTTTTGTATTTGATGATATTGTTGGTGTTATCCTAAGCGAGGAAATGGGAAGGAAAAACACAGGTGAGACTCCAACATCATCGGGTAGTGTTTTGAATGTGGAGAACAGAGAAAGATCAAAGGAAAGAGGAAAAGGCCCTTGGAATGAGAAGTCACGAGGGAAGTCAAAGAAAGGATGCTCTCAATCTAGAGGAAAGAAAGATTGCTGGTATTGCAAAAAGATTGGTCATCTAAAGAAAGACTATTGGTCTCGAAAAAACAAAGAAGGAGACAAAATGAAAATGACAGTAAGGAAGCTAATATTGCAAGTAATACTTTACAAGATGCTTTAATCTTATGTTTGGATAATGTTAATGATTCCTGGGTAATAGATTCTGGGGCTTCATTTCATGCTACACCCCATAGAAAATATTTTCTAGATTATGTTCAAGGTGATTTTGGACAGGTATATTTGGGTGATGATGAGCCCTGTCAAATTGTTGGAAAAGGAAAGATAAATATCAAGTTACAGAATGGAAATGACTGGTTTCTGCAGGAGGTAAGACATGTTCCTAATTTAAGAAGAAATTTAATTTCTGCAGGGCAACTAGGTAGTGAAGGTTGCATAGTTACCCTCTTAGACAGTATGTGGAAGGTCGCTAAAGGATCATTAGTAATAGCTAAAGGTATGAAGGTAGGCACATTATATCTATGTACAGGTAACACTTACTCTACCCTAGCTGCTACAGATAAAGTTACTACAGGGACAACAACAATAAATGTTGCAAGAACATATTCGATAATGTGGCACTATAGGCTTGGGCACATGAGTGAGAAAGGGATGAAAACCCTTCACTCCAAAAATATATTGCTAGGACTAAAGAAGATTGATTTAGAGTTATGTGAAAACTATGTTTATGGTAAATAGAAAAGAGTCAAATTTCTCAAGGTTGGGAAAGAGAAGAAGAGTGAGAAGTTAGAGCTTGTACATTCAGATGTATGGGGACCGACTCAGGTATCATCTTTTGGTGGCTCTTGTTATTATGTTATTTTTATTGATGACTCAGCCAGAAAAACATGGGTATATTTCCTAAAACAAAAATCAGATGTTTTTGAAACTTTTAAGAAATGGAAAGCTTTGGTTGAGAATGAGACAAGAAAAAAGTTGAAGTGTCTCAGATCGGATAATGGAGGTGAGTATTGCAGCAAAGCATTTGAGGATTACTGCTCCTTAAATGGGATTAGAAAGTAGAAGACAGTTCCAGGAACTCCACAAGAAAATGGTGTGTTAGAGAGAATGAATAGGACTATCATGGAATGCACAAGGAGCATGAGATTGCATGCTGGATTGCCCTTACATTTTTGGGCAGATGTTGTACATACTATTGTCTATTTGATAAATAGAGGACCTTCAACCCCTTTGGATGGTGGTATTCCAGAGGAGGCATGGACTGGTAAAAAGGTAATTTATTCTCTTCTAAAAACTTTTGGTTGCGAAGCTTTTGTCCATGTTGATAAAGAAAACAGAACCAAGCTTGATGCTAAATCTCAGAAATGTACCTTCATTGGATATGGGATAGATGAATATGGCTATCGGTTATGGGATTTTGAAAATAAGAAAATAACTAGAAGTAGAGATGTTATATTCAATGAGAAGGTTATGTATAAAAAACAGATGCAAGAAAAGAAGCATGAACAAGACAAACAAGAATATGTGGTGTTGGATGAGATTCCTGAAAATGAAATGCCACAGGTACCTGATGCTTAGCAACAACAGATTGTCCCACAAACTCCTGCAAGTGTTAGACATTCTACGAGGACAAGTAGACCCCCTGAAATATTTTCTCCTTCTTTGTATTCTATTTTATTAACGGATTCTGGTGAACTAGAAGAATATGAAGAAGCAATGCAGGTGGATGCCAAACAACAGTGGGAGCTAGGCATGAAAGAGGAGATGGACTCCTTGATGAAAAGTAAGACTTGGGACTTAGTCCCTTTACCAGCAGAAAAAAGAGCCTTGCCTAACAAATGGGTTTATTGACTGAAGGAGGAGGAAGGAGGTTAGAAAAGATATAAGGCCAGACTTGTGGTAAAAGGTTTTGCACAGAAAAAGGGTATAGATTATGATGAAATATTTTCTTCAGTTGTAAAAATGACTTCAATTAGAACTATACTTAGTCTTGTGGCTACAGATGATTTACATCTTGAACAATTAGATGTCAAAACAACTTTTCTCCATGGAGATTTGGAGGAGGAAATTTACATGTTGCAACCACAAGGATATGACGTCAAGGGAAAGGAGAACTTGGTGTGCAGGTTGAAGAAAAGTTTGTATGGCCTAAAGCAAGCACCCCAACAATGGTATTTAAAATTTGATAGTTTCATGGCTAAACACGATTATCATAAATGTCATTTTGATCATTGTGTGTATTTTAAGAGATTGGATAATGACAGTTATATTATCCTGTTGCTTTATGTTGATGACATGCTTGTTGCTGGTTCTAACATGGAACACATAAATGATCTTAAACAAAAATTAGCCAGGTCATTTGCTATGAAGGATTTGGGTGCAGCTAAGCAAATTCTCAATATGAGGATTACACGGGACAGGAAAAATAGAACCTTGAATTTGTCCCAAAGTGAATATATAAAGAAGGTGTTGAAAAGATTTAACATGCAGGATGCAAAAGCAGTTAGTACACCTTTGGCTAGTCATTTCAAATTGACTAAGGAGATGTGCCCAAAGGCACAAGAAGAGGTTAATAAAATGTCTAACATCTTGTATTCATTAGCTGTTGGCAGTCTGATGTATGCAATGGTATGCACAAGGCCAGATATTGCACATGCAGTGGGATTTGTGCGCAGGTTTATGAGTAATCCAGGTATGGAACATTGGAATGCTATGAAATGGATTCTTCGGTATTTGAAAGGAACTACTACGAAGGCATTATGTTTCAAAGGATCTAATGCTGCTCTGAGTGGATTTGTTGACTCTGATCTGGCGGGTGATATTGATTCACGGAGGAGTACTACAGGGTATGTTTTTACTATAGGGGGAACTGCAGTCAGTTGGGTTTCTAAACTGCAAAAGGTTGTTGCACTTTCAACCATTGAATCTGAGTATGTTGCTGCTATAGAAGCCAGCAAGGAGATGATTTGGTTACAATGTTTTTTGGAGGAATTGGGTCAGACACAGGAGGATCGCCCATTGTATACTGATAGCCAGAGTGCCATTCATCTTGCGAAGAACTCTGTTTTTCATTCAAAGACAAAGCACATTCAGCTCAGGTACTACTTCATCCAGACTATTTTGGAGGAGGGTCAGTTACGACTTGAGAAGATTCACACAAGTGAGAATCCTGCCAATATGTTCATGAAGGCAGTTCCATAGGAGAAGCTGATTTCTTCATTAGTTTCTGTTGGTCTTCTTGACTGATAATTGTGGAATTTATACCAGTCGAGTCCTAGTGTTTTATCCAGCAGATGCTGCATGTACAGTGGTGTCGTGCAGTATCAGTCTCCAAGTGGGAGATTGTTCGGTGTGGAGCCTGATTAGTCTCCAAGTGGGAGATTGTTGAAATGTGGTGACTGATCAGAAAAGTACCGTACACTCAAAAATGTGGGGACTTTGTTTGTTGCCCTAAAAACACATGTTATAAGTGGCTGGGATGCTTAAGGCATTATAAGGTTGATGTACTATGTTTTATTTTTGCCCTAAAAACACATGTTATAAGTAGCTGGGATGCTTAAGGCATTGTAAGGTTGATGTACTATTTTTGTTGGATAATAAGAAAGATTGGATGGTTGTGTATGGTGGACGTAACCCATTCTGGGTGAACCATGTTAAATCTCTGTGCTATTTGTGTCCTGTTTTATTCCTTTATCTTTTGTATTTAAATCTGCATATAATTGTTAGTTCATATTTGCTTCGGATCTACTTGAAACCCTAACATTAAGTGCATTTATTCCTTCATTTAGTTGTATTTTATTCATTAAGTGCATTCATTCCTTCATTTAGTTGCATTTTATTCATTAAGCGCATTCATTCTTTCATTTAGTTGCATTTCATTCATTAAGTGCATTCATTTATTCATTTAAGTGAATTCATTCCTTCATTTAGTTGCATTTCATTCATTGAGTGCATTAATTTATTCATTTAAGTGCATTCATGAATTCGGTTAGTTCATTTTAAAATTCCTTCATGTGCATTCATGCAGGTAATACATTTATCTCATCCATTCAGTGCATTCATTTAATTCATACATGACATTTTAATATCATTTCATTCATTAAGTGCATTCATTAAATTCATTAAGTACATTTCGCAACACATAGTTTACTCATGCCATCCATATCATTATCTCATCATTTCAACATATAAAGTATTATCTATCAAATATCATTATTCATTATCTCATCTCATCATTTAGCACAAACCACCATCATTAACATCATCACATAAACATCATACATCTATTAACCTGGATTCACATGTTCACAAATCATTAACATCATCACATAAACATCATACATTTATTCACCTGCATCCACATATTAGAAAAATCATTAACATCATCACATCAACATCATACATCTATTAACCTGCATCCACATGTTAGCAAATCATCCATATCATACATATAGAAATCATATCATCAACATGTACATCTAGAAAGCAAACACATCAAACACATACATCTAGACATAAATCATATCATCATCATGCATAAAGCAATCATGTCATCACATAAATGCATATCATATCATCACCACAAAACTGAGATCTCATCATATATCGCATCAATAATAAAGAACACATAAATCAGAATACAATGATGTCCAAAATATCAGCTACCAAGAGCCATCCAAGTATCAGTATAATAACAATGCAAAAAACACACACACCTCAAATGACACTCTGGCTAGATGTCGTGGCTCCACCCCCTCACCACCCTCACCATCTCACCAAGGAGGACCCATCACACCACCACTGCTCTAACCCCTCTGAGACTGATCTGATCTCACCTGCTGCATCCGGGAGTAGCTCATCGCTCGCTAACTACTAGACACAACCCGCTTATATAATCCTCACCAGTAGTCAATCTCTGCTCCTGCTCATCGCATCTCCCTCATCATCTCCCCAGTCGGGCCCTATCCCTACACTCCCTCCAAAAATATCACTCTATCCTATAGCTCCCTCACTCTATCCACTGCATCATCTCTCACACAACTGCAGTCAAATTGGCCCCCCATGCAAAAAGTTGGACATTCCTGGCTGCAATCTCTACATCTCTGTCCTCCAGTTGTGTCTCTAACTTTCAGATGTGCACATTGATAGCCATTAGGCGATTCTATAGCTATACTATCACCACATCTTGTAGGTCCCCCTCTCCCCCACCTATGACTCCCTATCCCATCTCCATAGCCACATCACCACCCTCTCCCCCACCTAAGGCTCCCCGTCTCATCTCCATAGCCACATCACCACCTTCTCCACCACTGACATCTCTCCCTCCTACTTTTGTTGCTCCCTATATCAGCAGACCTTGTGATAGTCGTAAGGGCTACCCACCTCTGCCTCTCCTCTATAACCACCCTCCTCCACTTCCTCCTCCAAAACCTCCCCCTCCACCTCCTTCACCTCCCCTACCATCTCCTCCCCCCTGACTAATCTCCTCCTCCTCCCATGTCATGGTGCTCTATCATCCTCAAACGATGGCACTGGCTCTGTGGGATTTGAGATATGTGGAATCAAATGAGCGACTTGATACTATGTATACTCATCTGTCACCCCTGCATACATGACCTCTTCTCGATATGGCCATGGCCTCTCTTGTAGTGTTCAAAACTTTACTATAGCCTGCTCAAGGGATAATACCGGCCCCCACTAGAATCTCTCTTGTACTACTCTGGCACACTCACCAGAACCCTGGAGGAAACCTTGTGTGCACCCAAACTATCTCATCACCCACCCTGGCAAATGTCTCTCTACCACATACATTGTTCATCCAATGAGGAGCCGCCCCATGGACACATATGGTATCGCATCTGCATCATCCTCCCACTGCTCACAATTGTGGTAGGGATGCCATATCACCGTATCTAACTCATCCAATGCACACTGCCAGTACTCCAACTTCCCCAACTGGGGTTGCATCTTCATACCTCCATACATATATACATAGGGTTGGTCAATCACCCTAAACCTCAGACACACTAGTCTTGATATCGACACGTGCTCCCATGACCAGATATAAAGCAAGGTAATCCCTACTCCCAGCAATAAAATCTCATGGTACACAACATCATGCAAATCCCTGTATAAATGTGTCAGCACACATGGTCCCCATGTATATCGGGTGCCCTCGCTAGCCATCTGCTCAATCACCTACCCCCAGCCCACTGCAAGCCCATGCAACCTTCGATCTAGGCATAATATCCCTCCCATGATGCTTGATACCATTGCTGGTAATGGCTCATATAAGTCCGCTATGTCCTCCCATGGAACTAATCCATCAAACACCTCCAAATTTGGATATGGGAATACTCCCCGTAGTGTCACGTCGCCTAGCACCCTGTCATAAGTAATAAGCTCGCCAATAATCAAGATATGCAGTATCCTCCAGACATCCTCCAGTGTCACAGTCATCTCTCCCATCACTAAATGGAAAGAGCATGTATTAGTAATCCATGATTCGTCTGAATCACGGGTAGGTGCATCATATCATATAAACCTGTTGCACATATAGAGTCTATCTCTAGATTTGTCAACTGATCTCTCAGGCATTATGTGGCCGAATGCCTCTCATGCATTTGCAAGACCCCTAGGTGATCCTCCTACAAAACCACAAATCACAAAAACACTGTCAATAATCTTTTCTATGCAACATTGACTCTTACGTAAACTTCATTAGATGCTTTTTCAAAGTATCTAAGTCTCATCGGGTAACTCGACTCACCACTAAACATAGACTACCAACAGGAATTTACATCACTTTCCTAGTCTCAATAGGTTCACTGAGTCTCACATGTCACTATTACGCATACAACAACAAACGTTGACATCACCTATCAACTTGACATTCAACTTGGGGCAAATGACACAGATCCCTCTACACCTATAGATAAAAGTGCTACAACACTGACAAATGTGCCACAACACAACCAATAATGCGAACTCTACCTATAGAAGCACTAAACTGATCAATAATGCTATTTTAATCTACAAAAGTGCTCAAAAAATCAAAAGCGCTACATTGCACAACACATACGCTATACTAAACTCCTTCGCTCAAACCCACAAACACACTAAAATTACCAAAACAATAGCGCTAGACCCACTCTACAAAAGCGCTATATTGCATGACACATGCGCTATACTAAACTCCTTCGCTCAAATCGATAAACGCACTAAAACTACTAAAACAATAGTGCTAGACCCACTCTACAAAAGTGCTATATTGACAGATGCGCTAAAACTATTGCACAAAAGCACCATTGCGGCACATATGCACTAATTTAGACAACAAAAGTGCTAAAACAATGCAATAAATGATGTCAAAAGGCAAAAGTCAGAATTAGACTTATCGGGGGACCGTACTCAGCTGGCCATTGGTACCTCCGCATGCGCTCCAATCGATGATCGACAAAGAGAAACACCATTTTCACTCTCCTAAACTACTGCACAGGTCACTGTTAGAGGCTTTGGATTGCTATGGATATGTGTACAAATGAGGGCTGTTTTACTCCTTCTCACCTACATATAGCCTGTTGGCATTTTTAGTTTGTTGGCATTTTGCATAGAGATTGCATTAATGATATGTTGTCATTGATGTCAACTGAACCAGTAACATGGTATTCATGTTATTGCTGATATTGTTATTTTTGATATTGGCTAGTAACCAGTAAGAAGAGATTTGTGGAAGATGTTATAAATCGGTATGTTAAGTTTGTGAGTTGAACCGGTGTAAAGGGTTAAACCTTTCTATCTAATGTAACCGGTAAACCCTATCAACTATTAAACCCTAACTGATCAAGTTTGTTGGTTTATTATCTGATAAGCGGTAATGATGGAGACACATGTGATCATTGTATGAGGATAAGTTCAAATTGTTTTGGCGCATTTTTTTATTGTTTAGGGAAGGAGCAAAGTGGATTGCATCTAATGCACAACGCGTGATGAGTTACAAAATCCGATGAAGCGGTAATCAGGGAGCAGTTGGAATTTTCTTGAAGAATGTGAAGAGATTGTCATGATTTCTAATAGTCAAGATTGTACTGACTTATTTGTAATCTCGAGGATGAGAATTAGGTTTTTGTTTTGTTACCAACCTAACTGATTTGTATTTAAGGTCGATGAAGTTGTTTGTAAAGGTTGTTGGCAAGATTTATAGAAACTTGTTGAGTGTCTAGTTGCCTAACCAGTGAATGGATCTGCATGTTGAGTGAAGGCAGATTGAATCTTAGAAGGATCTGATCAAGCAAATGTAGTGCTACTCAGACAGATCAAGAAAACTTGTTATTTTCTAACAATTACAGCAGAAGTGAAATCCCTTAACCGGGTAAGCTCTAACAAGCTTGGTTACTCATTAAATCCTCTAACAAGGTGGTCCATTAGCTTGGATTCTTAAATCCTCCAGTGAGGTTACTCCTAATTTCATCAAGGCATATTTGTAAATCCCTTAACCGGGTGATTCCTAACTGGAATTAGTTCTTAACATGACTTATTATATAGCTTTAATAGGCTTAGCTCGTAACAGGGCGAACTTCAGAAGAGTTTAGATAGCTATCCTTGTGAGTCTCATCTCACCATGGTTTTTACCTATTTGGGTTCTCCACGTATAAACATTTGTGTCAAGTGGTGAATGCTTTTGTGGTTATGATCTTATTTGTTGATTTGATTAACTTCTGATAAGGCATGTTAAGTAGAAGCATTGAGAGATGAATATGTTGAGTTTTGATTAAGCATTACTGGTGTTTACAAGACTAAAGTTGTTTATTGTTAAGTTGTCATAACAATTAAACCAGTTGATGTCAAGTATTCTTATGAATATTGATCTTGACTGAGATATGTTTACTTTGTGTGACTGAGTTTGAGATTGGGAACTTTGTATCAGTTTTTCAATATATTGATTCAACCCCCCCCTCTCAGTATTCTACCGGATACTTATTCTTTCATCATACCATCATAGCCTACCGCTGCACCGCCCTGTGACTGCTGTGACCCCCGGGTACTTCCGAGGCTTGCCATTTTTTCGTTTTACCCCTGTTTTCCTCCATTCTTTCACCATTTACTCTAATTTCTTTCTATTTATTGAGAGATTGCCCAATTTTCTGAAATTTTTGGCCCATCTCTTGAGGGGGCATATCAACCCATAGAACGACCATTATTGGGACATTTTTACCATGCCTATATGTTGTTCTTTGAAACAAGGCGATAAACCACACCGTCTCAAAGAGGGGAAAATGTAGACACATAAATTTGTCTATTAATTAAATAAATATTTAATACTTATTTTAATGTACTAATATTCCTCTATTAATTAAATTCACATTTAATTAATTCATTCAATCCCCATTCTGCTATTTTAATTAAATAAATTACATAAATTTATTTAAATTAAAAATCCCTATCTATAGATCAATTATTAAATTAATCTAATTTATTTAATTTCCCTCATTCCTCTCATTTAAATAAATTTTAACATTTATTTAAAAACACAAAACAAATTCCCCTTTTTAAATAAATCAATATTTATTTAAAATCCCACCCCACTTGCATCTTCCTACAAATGCAAGTTGCACAAATAAATAGATTTTATTTTCTAAATAAAATCCTATTTTCTCTCACCCACCAAATCCACTTGCATATCTAACCCTTCTTCTAGAATCTTCTTACCCCTTCTAATTAGCCTAATCCCCTCTCTAATCATTTGCACATCCCTTAAGAAAGGTCACTTCTCAAAACAACTCAAAAGTCTTCAATAACCATTAAAGGCTTTGTGTCTCCAACAAGCTAACATCTAAAGTCTTCTAAAACCATTAAAAGCTCTTACATGACCATAAATGGTTAACTCAAACTCAACCTTTGGTTAGAGACTTTCTCTCTAACTCAACCATCCTTTAACTCATGGGTCTCTTCAAGCATTCATTGCTTTGACCATGGTTATCCCTTTTACTCTTGCACAAGAGTTTATCCCTTGGATAATAGATTTATCCAATGACCCAACCCACATGAGGTTACCCTCATGTGTCCTCAGGCATTAAATGCTCCTTCCCTCTCCTCTCAAGCCATCTCATGTTGGCACTTGTCATCATGGGATTGGGTTGAAAACCATCGCATGGATCCTAGAACCATCAATCTTAACCCTTCACAAGCTCACTCAATATTAGCCATTCAATCATCATTTTTTCCTATAAAAGGACCTCATTCCCCAAGCAAAAAAAAGGCATTAGAGAGCATTAGAGCATTGTTATTATAGTGGAATTTACATAGACATTATGAGCTTTCTCATAGCAACCCTTTTACACTTGCATAGCATTTGTTTATCATCTACAACCATATTGAATCTCCATATGGCATCCATGGATAATGCTAAAAGCTGAGAGCTACACTCATTTGGGACTTGGAGAGGGGATAAACAAGGAAGAAGCATCAAAAGGCATCATGGAAGCATCTTAGGGAGATTTCTCTTCCTTCTCCTCTTTTATCTTTCTTTTCTTACATGCTTTTTAATCTTTCTTGATATGTTTGGAATGGTTTTTAGTTCTTTGTCTTGGTTTTATGGTTGGAAACTATCATTTGAACTTTGTTTTTGCCTTGTCCCCATTTCCTCAACATCACTCTCTTATGTTTATAATTTAAGTCTTTAAACAAATATTTTGAACCTCCATTGCCTTCTTTGATCCAATATAATCTAGCTCTAATTCTTGCCCCTTGACCCTTGTAAATATCTATCTTATGAAGTTGAGATTCTAAAGAAGCTATACAAGTTTGAATTGCTAAATTGGTTGGGTTTGAATTAATAGTTTTCTATTTAGTTATAGCTTTCCCTGGTGGGATTTGTCCTTTCTTTTTCACTACCATGCCAATTTTTTACCAAAGGATCTTAGAAATTCAACGCATTTACATATCGCATCCTACCACCATTCCCTATAAGAAACCCCTCCACATGGTTTGGGAATTGAATTCCAAATGCCAACTAAAGCAGATGTACATGAAGGTATTTTAAGATGGGAAGTATTCAACTTGAAAGGATGTTAGCACTCAACAACCTTAACCTTATCTCCTATAATAATATCTAGATGATAGGAAAATGATATGAAAATAAGGTGGAATAATCAAATTTCACATAAAGCATGTTGGAAACCTATAATAATTATAAATTGGGAGAGATATAAAACCTCTCCAATCTACTAAGTTTTCTATCATCTCCCAATCTACAAGTCCAAGTAAATTAGTTTTGATAATGGTTGGAGAATTTTCTATGGATAGGATCTATCACACCTAAAGCATTTTGATAAAATAACCATTTATCAAATTCTTCATTACTTAGTTGCACCCGACTATACCATCTACGATCAGTATGATGTTCTACCATATTAAAATCCCCACCAATCAACCAATCAACTTGAGGTAAATTCTTATTCGTCCATTCCCATAACTCACATCTTCCTTTTGAAAAGTTAGGAGCATATATTGAACAAAAACCAATAAGCTACTCATTGATCAAAAAAAGAACCCACATACAACTATGTGAGGGATCCTCCCCTTTTATCGATTATAAATTTAGTTGCCCAAGAAGCTATACCACTCACAACATCCCCCTTCCTTCATAATAGCATCCCTATAAGGCGTAGAGTTAGCATTCTAAATTTGGATTTCCTTTTGTGGATTGCATTCATTTTGTTGACATGGTTGTGGTAGAATAGTAGGCATAATTTCATCATTGGGTTGTGGAACCACATGATTAATACTAGGTGCCACATTCATTTGAGAGGAACTATATTTGCTTTTTCCTAACAGGACACTCTCTAATTAAATGGCCTTTTTGGTGACAAAAGAATCAAGCATTAGGTTTGATTAGATATAATGTTGTCTGGGTAAACTCAAACCCTAGACCTATCAAATTAATATTTTTAGGAAGTTGATTATTCTAGTCCATTTTAGCACACACTCTTGGGTAAACTCGTGGGCTAGAAAAAAATTCTGCATTGTTCTTGCACCATAAGACTCTTCCGAACTAAGAGGCATTTTCCTTTAGAAATGGTCTAAAAGCTAGATTAAAAAGGGGAATTCCAACCACATGGGATACTTAGATCTAGAAGGACTTTCAAGATGAAACTCTAAGGACCATGCTTGCAAACAACAAACTTGGCCACAAATGACCCAGGTACCATATTGTAACACAACTTGTGCATGATCAACATGTTTAAGTTTATGGGATACATAGCCTTTCCCCAATCCTCTTGAAGTTTCTATCTCTCACCCCCTATTTTCCTAATTCATTTCATCTCATTTGTAAAAAACAGATTCAGCTAGAATTCCTCTCAAGAGAAATAAAATCACAAACCTTTCTTGTCATTCTGTAATGCTTTTAATCACATCATTAGGCAATAAAACTTCTAAATTTTTACCTTCTTCCTTGTTGCTATGCACAAGTAGTCCATTGTTTCCTTTTATTTTTGCTCTTTGACTTGACTTTGTGCTCATATTCTCCACCATTTCTTTGTCAAAATCCACATTCTTGGCATGCTCTATTGGATTAACTCCTATGTATTTCTTTGACCCTTCATCTTTCTCCAAAGTTTTAGTTGCAACTTCTTTGCTCACTAGTGCTTCCTCATTGTGTGCCATATCCATTGAACTGTCCATTAGAGCAGCATTCTTTCCAATATTTGTATTAGCAGTACCAAAGGAGACATCAATGGTAATTTCTCCAGTAATTGAGCACTCCTTAACATTTTCCATGCATGTAGTTGCTAACCCTTGTGTGTTCCCATTTGATTTACCAATCTAATCTAATCCTCCTTCGTTTTGACCTAGGTAACCTCATATCTATCACGCTTCCTCTTTTAATTACACGATTTCCTTGAAAAATCTGGTTGTATAGTTGAAAATGGCTATTGGTAGCAAGAAATTCAATGCAGAAAGTGTAGGGTTTACTCTTTGGAACGCTATGATCCTTTTCCTAAATTGTGAGCAATAATTAACAAAAGCAAGGAATCTCCCTGAAACACATTTTTCTACTTTCTCTCATAGGTAGGGGAAGAGCACTAATAGATAACATACTTCCAATAACCGTTACCTTATTGTCATGTTGACCCCCCAATAGCCATCATAGTGAAAACAACATTAATAAATTTGTCTTGTACCAATAGTCAATCATTTTTTGTAATTTTTTTTTCATAATTGGCCCCTTTGTGCACCACTATTGGGACATTTGTCAACAAGTACTAGCGATTTTAAGTTGACGGTTACTGGAACATCTTTAGTTAGGTATCAGGCGACACTTTGAAATGTGTACTTTTTGACCTTTGTGCGCATAATTGATTCCACAACATGCATCATTACTACCTAGAAGCCAGATCAATAGCTATAAGTAGTTAAGTCGCATACAAAGACAACTAAAAAAAAAAATCAAAATCCAATGTACCGTTTAGGATCTGTGGGTGCGTGAAGTTAGCTATGATGGCTACTAGTTCTCTTCCCCTAATGCAAATTCACATCAACACTTTCTTTATGCAAAATTTTTATCTTTGTAGTCATCCCCATGACTAGATGCTCTCCTTGGTGTGTTTATTTCCTTATCATTTTGACTTCCCATTATTCTTGTATCTTATTGTATGTAGAGTTTTATTTTAGTTTAGCCTTTGTGGGCCCTGGATTCCCTTTAGATCAAAATAACTTTCACACCTTAAAGGAGTTCAAGTTATGTTGTTAGTTCCTGTGTAGCATAGAACTATAGCCGAGGGCTTGCACTAAACAGTGATTAAACTCATCTTTCTCAACCAATCACATTTCAATATTATTTGAAGATTTCTCCTCCTTGAAATGTTTTATATAGAAAACTGATTGATATTTAACAATTTACTGTTGAATATCAATCTTGGTAGGATCTGATTAGATGATACAAAGCATTGGCGATTATCAAGACAAGAGAACACAAGGGTATCGAAGAGGAATGCCAAAACCAAGACAAGGTAGCGGTGATTTTGAGCTTTTGGAGATGGTGTATTAAACATTGAGAGGACACCTATGGTAACCGTCCCAAATACAACATCCTACCTTTGAATGGCAGTGGGATTTAATGGAAAATGCAAAAATATAGCTGTCCCATTTACATGGCTGCCCGATTTACATGGTTATTGAGGATATTGAGCTTCATCTTGATGTTTCAAGGCAAAAAATATATGCCTTTTGTGGGACTGGTCTCTCACAATCATGCAGTTTTTACCATAAAAGTTAGCAAAAATAACCCTAAAGAAGTTGAAGAATATCCCAGTATGACATTCAGATCAAGCGCATATCCTCCAGAAATTACTGTAACTGCTAGAATTTTTTAGCTCCTCAATCTACAAGTTAAGTTTCCTTCTTTTCCCCTCTGCATCTTTTAAATAAAGCACTTAAGGATTTTTAAGATATGTTTCTTAGAAGATTTAGAAGGTAAACCCTTGAAAATGCCGAAGGATAAATAATCCATTAACTTGGTAAATATTTGTTCAATTTTGGTTGCCGGTGGAATGTATGTTCAAACCCCAAATATCTTAAGTTTTTGACTTCATTTTAAAGACAAATATTTTTGAAAGCTGTAATAACTAATCAAATGTCCTGATCGATTACCTTAGATTTTTAGTTTCACTTTTCTCATAGAAATTTTGAAAAACTTTAGTGATGAGTTGGATGTATTGACACAAACCTTGTAGATTCTTGGTTTTCTCATAGATATTTTTAAAAAGCTCTCTGATATTCTATTGGAATAGTATTTTTTTAGGGTCATATGTTTGCAATCACATTCTAATTATAACACTAAGCATTTGTAAGCTGGTCAAAATATTAAAGCATCCGAAAACCACATAAGCTCTTGTAGCAATTTAAGTTTTCTTTAAATTTCTAAATCTAAATTCTCACACAAAAGAATAAAGCCTAAATTTTCAGATGCATTTGTACCTCTCCACCATATTATAGTTAGTTTTCATTATTGTGTGGTTATTATTGGCCTGAAATACATTTAATAAAACTATTAAGTGTTCAAGCCCTTTGTGCCTCTCCGCCATTGTAAAATAGGGGGCTCTAGGATTCACAACTTTATGTGCACAATACGAAGAGTAGATACGAGGGCACTGGGCGGTACTATTGTTTTTTAAAGGAAAAATTATTTTAGAAAAGCATGTCAAGTCTTTGAAGAACTCTTTTGTGTGAAAAAATGACTGGTTAGGGTTTCAATTGGCACAATTTGGTATAACACATTTCACTTTCAAGTTTTCATACTTTTTAATTCATATGGTCCGTTTCTATAATTAGATTTTAGCATGGCTAAAGCAATTTTAACTGCAAGATTTATGATGAAATATTGCTCTCATTTATACCAGGGAGGATGTTGGTTGCAAGCTTTGGAGTTTTCTGGATTTTTAGATCTATACCTTGTTCAGAAGCCCCTCTTTTGGCACAGGCTGGGGGATGCTAGCAAAGGTCCCGGTGTTCGGTTGTACACCTGCCAATTGGACCCATTTTGTCCATATCCTGTAATCCTGGCAGCCCTGAAATAAACGTAAGGACAAGACATACGTTCCTCCCAATTTGGCAGGGTAGTTTTAGAAAATAGGAGATTAGGCAAAGTACAAGCTAGGAATGGTATTCTGGAATGTCCAGTGTTCAAAATTCAAATATTCTACTGCCACTTAAGATTCTACTATACAAATATTTTTAGGCAGAATATATTCTAGAAATATTGGAGTGTGAAATTTTAAAATGTGAAAATATTTTTGTGCCATGCCCCATACCCCATTTTGTGTTAGAATTATATTAAACTCCAGATTAAATTTTAATTTCTATTGTTTTATGTGCAATTTGAAATTACTTTTAGAGATGTCCTTGTTATGGGATTATCTAGTTTTTGTTTTGATATTCATTTTTATTAGATATGTTAATGTACAACATCTTTCCTAGATTAATATTTATGTTTTATGAGATTTATCTTTATGTCATACACATCCTAGTTGGTTGCTCAAGACCTTGATTGTGACTAGCTTCATGCATTTTGGGAGTCATTTATATTCTGTATTCTACATAAAATACCTAAAAAAATTGTCAAAACAAGGTTTAAATGATACACCTCTTCCATGTCGTGTGCAATGGGTCTTGGCGTTTTTTTTCTTGATCACATATTACATTTGGAATCTCATTGTGGACAAAATCTAGGATACAACACATAAATCACTTTTCTAGCTTCAAAATCAGATGTATACATTCTTCTAAGATTAATGTTGCCATGCCACATACCCCAAGGTAGAAGAAGTATCTGCTAGAGTAATATGCCTTCGTAATTGCCTTCTCTCTATTATTGGACTATCCTATAGCTTTTATAATTGTTTGTGCAGTTGAGAAGATCATTCGAATCCATAGATGCTATGTAGGCTCTCAAGTTCATTTTGTTGTTAATCTCTGCATTCAAAGTATCTATCTGGTCTGATTAGTAGTTTCTATGAGGAGATCCATGACTAATTATAGATTATTTTGAAGAATAATCATTATAAGGTAAGACTCCTGCATCCAATGCAGTTGGTCTTTCTGAATTTTCATGATTCTCTCTAAATCTTCCATATTTCAGTGGAAGAGTTGCTTCAATCTCATCTAAATCTAGGGCTATTGTTTCTATAGAAAAATCAATGTAATTATTACTATTATTGTTGGGTGGCTACATTTGAGAAGTGTTCATCGTTATGTCCTTTCTTTGATCAATAAGAGATGATTCAAGACTCTCTATCAGCTTCTTCAAAGAATAATCATTTTTAAAATAAAGCATATTCTAATTAAATCCTTGTTCATGATTTAGATGAATTGTATTCTGTAATGTGCTTGGGCTTGTGTCAGCCATGGTGGCTACCTAAGTACAGGTGTTTTGTTCAAATAGCTGGGGGAATACTCCATGAAAGAACTAACTTCTTCTTTTAGGTCTTCAAACAACTCAAAACAACCACACAACCGACCTTGTACTCCTATGCAGGAACTTCGCTGCTCTACAACACTTGTTAATAAAGATGCAAGCATCATTATTTGATGGATTTTATATTTAATGGTCTACACTTGGTGTTAAGGTTTTTAGTCTAACAACTTTATTATTACACCAATGGCTTGACTTTCAATGTCACATAGTGTTGGCCCCACTTTTCCTTTTACTTGCATGGTATTAAGACCAAAATAGTGAGAGATTCAATTGGGACACATGGCACCTATCTACACCTATAAATTGAATGAATTAAAAGCCTCATGGCATCTTATTGGCCTGAAAATTTTGGAATTAAAAGTTTCAATTCTAGAGTTCTTTATCAAAATTATTTTGGTAGAAAGTTTTTATAAATGATAAGGAGTACGCATCCCCATTTTCATGGCTCCTAGATAAATGTTGGTCATAATTTTAATATGCCGATGAATTGGAGCGGGTTTGTAAGGTCATGTAAAAAGGTTGGAATTTCTAGTTGCAACAATTTCATAGGTGTTTGTTTATCTTAAATAGCTTGTAGCTCTATTTTTGTGGTTGTCAGAGATATTTTGGGGCCCAAACCAAGATTTTATTAGATTGTTTGTTGGAGGGCTTAATATACAAAGGTCATAAAATTTTAGTTAACTAAGTGGTTGTAAACCATATAATGAGGATCTACACAATTAATTATGCCTCTTTGTAAAGTTCCATGGCATCTTTGCTGGTGAATATCTCATCATTTGACTTCTAGAGAAATTGAGTTGCCAACTTCATTCTGTTGTTGAAATAAAAATAAATAAATAAAATCTTTAAATGTTTTAATTTTTTAATTTTTTTTTCAATAATCTTTCATAAAGTTGAATTTTATTTTTTTAAGTTTACAACTATTGGGATATTAGCTATTTACTCATTGATGAGTTTGGTGTTTAAAATCTGCATTCTTTGCATGCAAAATGAATGTTTAAGTGATCTTCATCTTCTAGCTCGACAAAGTTGACATCTCAACAACCATCTACATAGCTTCATGGTGCTTCATAGACACTTTGGAGGCTCAAAATGGATGATGGTTGTGATGCATCTTGGGGCTACAATTAATTGTGATTGGTTTGTTTTATGGTTGAGCTTATTAGGTATTTGGTGTAGTTTTTTTCCTTCATTCACATGATAATAACTTCACCATTCCCTTGTATTGGATGTTGAAGCCATATCAATGATTTTTGATCTAAACTATTCACTAAATGAAGAAAATATTTAGTGCTCTACATCTACCCACATGGCATTATTTTGCCCCTTCATAGATTGAGTTTTGGAGTGCAAATTAAAGTTGTAATGAACCAAGGCCATGTGATGGACGTTCTATTGGATATTGATGTTGTTGCTATGGAGTTTTGATGCCAAGATTATTTGTTTTTCTTTACATCTAGAAGTTGAATTTATTCCCTTCCACACCAAGGTAAATTTGTTGTTAACTCTTTGGATGTTAACAAGTCGTTGATCATGATGTTAAATGTGTGCAAAAAACCCTTTGTGTCCCTATGTTTGTGGCACCATTTTGTATAATAGAATGAGCATGCTAGAAATTTGATTATGTTGATGGAGTTTAAGATGATTTGTAATTCTAATAATTTTGTCTACATAGTGGGACACTTGGGACAAATTTTAAGTCGATATTTGCATAGTGTTTTTCTTCAATCATCTCTGGCTATAGATATGGTTATTGATATGTTGAAGTAAAGCCATTACAAAGGCAAGTGCTGATAAAGATGAAATATGCACATAGCACATGGAGTATATGGTAATGCAACTCTAGAAAGCATAAGAAAATGGTCAAAGACATCAAATGATAAGAGAAGAAGAATGTTCAAAGAAGAGTTTCCAACAAACTTTTTGGCAAAATGCTAATTTTAACTCTAGAGGAAATAAAGAGTTTCTGGGTAAAACATTGCATGATAAAATATATTTTCTTACTTTCAGTTAGAGTAGTAATTGTCTAGGGGTAATAGTTTTTAATTGAAAGGTGGATGGCTTTAGTAAATGGGTTTTCACAACTGGGTAGATAATTTGCATGGGAATGCAAAATAGAGATAAAAGACAATTTTCTAGTTACCAATGAAGGGGAATTTAAAAGTATAAAGACATATTCCAAAGTGCCTTTATGTTGTAAGATCAAAGGAACCTAACAATGTCATGTGTCTTATTTTGGTTTAATATAGGTTTCTTCTATTTCATTTAAAATGCATTTTCTCTATCATTTGAAAGGGTTCTAAGTCTAGAGGTTCGGTAAGAAGAGAAACGGATTTGCATAGTAGGAAAACTACGGTGGTGAAAGTCTATATCTATAGGTCATTAGTTCACAATGTTGTGTTTTTAATGTGATTATATGAAAATCATACTATTTTGTAGTTATATCCAAGTTGAAATGTAATATTTTTTGAATGGGAATAATCAAGGATCATTGTTGTCTTTCTACACATTTGTTTTAGTGAAATATTTTTGTAATTGCCTTCTATTCAAGTAATAGAGTAAATATTTTTTTACGAGAACAATAGGGATGTTTTATTTTTTAGGAAGATTAAATGAAGTATGGCTATAGTGAAGGCTTTAGAGATCTTATTATCATAAGGTGACCTACCAAGGGATCATCAAAAAATGTTTAACATTGTGACATAAGATGTAGGATGAATGACTCTATAGCCCCTACTCAGGCACTAATCATCCTTGTACAATTTTTGCTTTCAAAATGGTTCCAAAAATTTATAAATCTTTATGATATTTTCTCTTGAGTTTAATTTACAAGGGATTCTTGGTCTTCATGGAGTTTAAATAGTATAGGGGAAATGATTGGGAAGTGTTCATTTATCACTCCTTGGTGCAGGAGCACCTAGTTTTGAGTGCAATTTCTTCATTTTGGTGTGTTAGTCCATAGGTTGGTTTTTTTTTGTTAATAAGGGACTACTCATAGGTCCACATATGTTTTTTCTATGCTTTGGTAGGTTGGATGTCAATAGGATCATGCATTTGCTCAATTTTGGCTTGTAAGCCCTTGTAAGCCTAAAATGGCATAATCATGCATTTTGATGTAAAACTTATTGAAAATCCTTGTTTAAAATTGGGACATGTTATGGTAGTAGTTTCTAGTCATCCTAGATGGTTTAGAAAAGGAAATAAAGCATGTAATGCAAAAATGCACTTTTTGGCAAAAGTTATCAAATTTGCTTGACAATATTTTACAACGTTGAGCAACTTTTTGCAACTTTGAGCAAAGGGTTGGTTAGGAAACCAATGTAGAGTTAGTTAGGCCAAAAATGGCATATAAATACCCTAAGCATAAATATAATTAGGTTGGTGAATGCCTAGAGAAGATCTTAATACAATTTGAAGACCATTTTCAAGTTTTTACCTTGTGTTTTCTCTAATTGGAGCAACAGTCTGTACTTCATGGATTGATTGCATTGTTGTTCTTTTATAATTGTTTTGTACATGTTATTTTAGTTCTCAGGAAGCATTTTGGTTAGTCTTGTTGCTTGTTTGAATTGCGTTGTTGAATTTGTAAGCTCTCAGCCTGAGCAAGGGTTTGAGAGGCCCAAACATGGTTCCAGTTTGAAATCCCTTGAGTTTCTCTCAATAACCCTTGGGACACAAGCCATGGAACCTTTGTATAGTGTATATAGTCTTTGTTTTCATTTGGAGGTCATTGAAAGGCCATTAAGCATAATTTCCTAGGTGAGCTCAGTCATAGCCCGGTTAGGAAATGAATGAAATTATGCAAGTTCTTGCAGGGATGAACAGGTCTGAAGTTGACAAGTGTTTGGCATGAGAAAATGAGGTGTGGAAGAGCCTATGTGTGAGTTTGGAGGTGTGGAAGATCAGGGAAGTCATTAAACCCTTGAAGAAGACCAAAAAGACCCTAAAACCCTTCAAAACAAGCGATTTTCAGGTTCCGTACATGTACGATCAAACTGAGGTTTCTAATTTCATGAATCTTGAAATACTTCCAAAAGGGTACTCAGATCACAAATGAGTTTGTTCGGGTTTTTGGGAAAATTGTGAACAAATCCACAAAATCGGTTAGGTAGGGCTAATTGGGGCTCTAGGGCTACTAGGCCTAGAAAATAGGAAAAGAGAAGAGCGATGGACAAATGGATGAAACCCAAACTCAAAAATAGTTGATTGGACTTGGAGAACCTCATGAACACTTATTATATCCCCTGTAAGCATATGTTAGGAGCTTGATAGTGTAAGGTTGGATTTACCCTTGTGAATCTCAACCATGCCTGAGCAACCAGTGTGCACATCCTGATTGGGAGCACTCTTAGAGAGTTTGGATGTCTAGTTTGATTCATAGACCCGAGAATAATGAAGTGAGCCCATTAAGACAACACTTGACTACCTTTTGATAAAGGATTGACTCTCTTTGAGTATCCCTCCTCATCACTCCTTTCTATGTGTCTCAGATGTGTTGGGACTTCCAAAATTTGGTTTCACCTCAAAAATAATAGGCCTTTTTTTTTTATGGCCTTGGGCCATCATTTTTGGTTTTATGTTCAAGCCAAAATAGTAGGGGATAGAGATGACTATTTTTTACTTCCGCCCAATGGAGTAGGCACTCGGTCAGCTCCCTAAAGATCTAAATTCTTCCATCCTCGCAAGGGGCATGCATCCTTGAGCTAGAGCCACTGTTGGGACCTCCAAAATTTGTCAAAATTTTGAGGGCCCAAGTTAATTTTTTTTTGTGACACTCAGAAGCACCCCTGCAAAAATCAATCCAATTAGCCCACTTTGAGGATTAGTATTTTCACACCCATTTATTGTCATGGAAAACTACTTTGGGATACTATTAACTCATAGCAAGGATAACCCATGTCCATTTGTAGACTCCTAGGATCAGATTTGGTGAATTTTTGAAGTCCTTGTTTTGGGGTCCTGAGGTAGGTTTGCTGATTGAAACTGTTAAACTTTTATGAGTAGCCATCTTTGGAGGGTTGGATTTTTGTTCCAGTTGAGTGTCATGTCAGATCAATAATTTTTGGTGATTGTGTGCACCTTAATGAACTCCCATGTCAGTTTGTATCGCCCCATGAATCAATTTGGCAGGTTTTCCAGCTTGAATTCATTTGCAATTTGTTCAGATTTGCAGGTTAGACTGTGTAAAATCTACTGAAGTAGCCTCGCATTTGAATTTTTATTTCATGGCCTATTGACTTGCATGATAAGGTGAATGTTCTTTGTGATTATCTATATGATTATCTACCACTTTGCAAGTTTGCAACACCTCGACACCTCATTTGGTATTTTTTCAAAGCCAGTTCCAGATGGACTTTACAGAGGTTGAAAATCTACATTTCCAGAAAATTTAGAGAAGGCAAGTTTGAATGTGAATAATTTGCACACATGATGGACTAAGCCAAACCCCTTTGCACACATTCTCATGGTAACTAGGTGTATCAATTCCCCCAGTGGCGACCCCTGAATCAGAGGTTTGATTTTTTTCAAAGCAGTGATTGAACATGCTCATGGTAACTTTATTTTGTTAGAAAATGCATACGAAGATAGAATTTCCAAATGTGATAGACAAGACTAGTATTTACTTATTTTGGGGGTTTACAAATACATTTGTGGAATTTTTGGAACTAAACAACAATAGCTTATCAACCATTTTTTATATGGTCAACAAAATATATAGAAATCTCTCATCATTGAATCTCCCCAAATATCACTGAATAAAATCATCAATTGACATCCTTAAATTGCTCCATCTTACTATTTTTTTCTATTTTGATAATTTCTTTTTCTCGGCTTACTGTCTACATTTTTATTAAAAATGTAGTGAGTAAACATAGGAAAATTGTTGCGTTACGTAGGTTTTCATCCATGTTTTAATGAAAATCATTCATTTCTTATTCAATCACAATCTATGTTATAGATTTTTAGTGAAGTACTGATTTGAGGGATTTTAGATAGGTCAATATTGAGGAGGACTTACTCGACTCACAATGTTATGTTGCTTAGATTTTTCCACTTTTGGATTGTACACTTTTCTTCCTACTGTTGCGTCTTCTCTATGTTCTAGTGTCTAGGAATGTGATACCAACAATTGATTGCGATGGAGATTAGTATTAAATCCAAGAAGAATGCGATCTCTCTCTGCTAAAATGAAAATAAAGAAATAACATAAGCTTAAAAATAGATAGACATGCATGTAAAAGATAGAACCATAACTCATCGCATAGAAAATATAGAAAAATTACTCCACACTTGAAATGAAAATATGTCCTTGGCTAACTCATAAAAGAAACACTCACACTATGTTTGTATCTCCTTCACCATCTCATAAAAGAAACACTCACAAAAAAATTGCATTTGTAATTGTAGCTGCCACCAACTTCAAATTTCTTTTGTAACGGTAGCTGCCATAGGCTTCAAATTCTCACCTGAATAGTATTTTAAATATTTCAATTGTCATAAATTATTAATATTCTAAATTTGATTTCTTTTGTAATTGCAGGTAGTCCAAGTCACGAACTATAAATTGACATGGGTTTTTAGATCCATATGTGACTATAGAATGCCTCTCGACATAATTAATATATTATAGTGGAGAGGAAAAAAATAAATCGACTATCCTAATTATAAAGGGAAGACATCAATTACTGTGTGCAAAAATATTGTGATTAATCCATTAAAAACATTTAAATCACACATACTCAATGAAACATTAAATTGAGGAAACAAAACAAAGCAATTAAAATACTCCCCAATGCCGTCTCATTGCTCCCTAGTCTCGAGGACTTTGCTGGTTCATTTGGTGGCTCTTAGATGCATGATCTTTAACAAAGTGACAACCCAAGAAATGGGAATTGATATGCAAGCTAAGATTCAAAAAGCTAATCTATTTCTATGCAAATCTACATTATGTTGAATAAGCTACTAATGAAAGCCATTAAATGATGCTAATGCCACTCTAATGCTATGATAACTATGCTATGATTTCTGAAAATGTTGATAGAATGTTGACAAAATACTAAGAATGATGCTAAGGGTCCTCTCATAGCCAAAAGAGGGGGTATTTATAGATTTTTCATGACCAGAAGTAAGGTGGCAAGAATCAACGATGCAAATTCAATCTGGATAAATTGACAATTGAGATTGAAGAAGTTGGAAGGAGGTTGCAAAGATGGACACTTGTCATTCCTAAGGAGACAAGTGGCAAAGAATCTCCAACCATATGCCAACAAAGGGGCAAGTGGCATGGAGATAAGAGACATGTGGCATAAGTGCCATGTGTCTCTGAGAGAGGGTGGACACTCCAAAAATGGTTAGGATAAGAGGTTGGAGAGGATAGGATTAGTTAAACTATGGTTAGACTAGGGGTTGGTTAGAAGAAGGTTAGGTTAGGGAGTGGTTAGGAGTTAGGACACATGTGCTTAAATTAATTAGGAAATACAAGAAATTGATTTTGGTGGGATGAATTAAGAAAATGAACTATTTAAACAAATTATTTAATTCATTTATATAGTAGAAGAATAAAGGTCATTAATTAAATATTTTCATATTTAATTAATTCGATTTTCTAGATCGATTTTAGTGTATACGTTTTGCCCCTCTTTGAAACGATGTGTGATAACATGTTAGTTCAAATAAAAAATGCTCACTGCTACCGATTTGATTTGATATGATGCCCCATATACTGATTAATAGATGACGGATGCGAGGATGCCCCCTTGGGAGATAAATAAAAAAAAATTGAATTTTTAAAATTTTTGGCGATTTTTGAAAAATTTTAATTTTTTTTAATGATTTTGGATTTTTAGAGATTTTTAAATTTTTAGATTGATCTCTCGATAAAATATTTTAAAGTTTTGCCCCAACGTTGCCAGTTTTGATGAATTTGATGAAATAGATTGGTGTTTTGATGCCAGAGTGATGAAATTTTGGATTTGGATTCTCCTGTTTGATTAGATTGATGATCAATTTCGATCATCATGATGATAATAGGTCGATAGGATAGATAAAAATGACCTCATGATGAATGAGAGTCAATGATGAAAGCTCAACGAGATTGATTGAATCTCACATGAGCTAATTAGGTTGATTGATTGATTGACAGATAGATTGATAATCAAAATTGATACATTGATTTGATGTGATAATAGGTGAACGGGTTGGTGTTCTTCAGTCTCGGGAGAGATTCTCGAAGACCTGGCAGTTTGATACCGTGCTTGACATAGGCATAGATCAATTTGATTGATAAATATGGAATGTCCTCGTTGATTGATATGCTCCGGTATATGATTAACTGGAGTTTGTTGACAACTTTAGCAAATAGGTGATATAGTGAGAGTTCAGTGCATTACCCCTTTTGATATATTGAGATATCACACATTTTGATTGTGATGTATACACTTTGTGATGAGGCATTGATGACTCATGTGATGTATCTTAGATATTTTTATGATATCATGGTACATTGGATCTCGATTATCTTTTGATTATATGAGATGCAGTCGATTCTATACGATCTATATACTTATGATATTATGGATGTATTTTCTCTTGATGATGATGCACTCTAATTACTACATGGTGATTTTTTGTACCCATGGGATGTATGGAGTTATTTACATGATGAATGTCTTATGTTCTATATGATTATAGATTTTAGATGATGGATGCATGCTTTCTATATGATGATGCAATATTTACATGGTATATGCCTATATGATTATGTGGTTTATTGATGATTGGATACAAAGCAACGATGGACCTATTTGAGATATGTTTATACTCTTTAAAATGAATGATATCATAATTCTATGATGCAATAATGATTTATGCAATATGAAATGTATGAATGATTTTATGTACTATGTGATGCATATGTGATGGTATGAGATGCTAACTATATGATATGCTTTCTTTTTGTTGTTTTTATGCTAACTATATGAAATGCAAATGACTCTATGACAATGATGTACAATATAAAATGTATGAATTAACTAAATGTATGTTGATGAAATGTAATATAAAAGACACGTATGGCCTAAAATGCATGATGCATGAATTATTTATTCTTGTTGATGTCCAATGTACTCAATCACTTAATAAGAGAGATAACCCCACTTGACCTGAGCAACCTCTGGAAAATGAGATTTGACCCCGTATGCACCTTGAATGCAACATGCAATCTAATCTAAATATGCAAATATGAAAGTAATGCCATGTTATCATCAGACCAGTCACTTTGATCATGCTTTTTTATCATCATTGAGCCTTTAAAATGTGGTAAGTGAGTGCAAACATCAATGGTATAATTTGATGAACTTATAAGGCACTGAGAGGGGGGGGGGGTGGTGAATCAAAGCAAGTAAAAACAATACAAATCTGATTATCAACTTTAGCAACTTGAAACTCAATAGGCATATAAGAAATAACACCAAGTAAGCAATCTCCACATAAAGTATAAACCACATAACACAAGAGGTTATATGTGGAAAACCCAAATGGGAAAAACCATGGTGGGAGTTAGTACCCACAAAGATCCACTATCTGCAGTATAGAGATATGATCAGTTAAGGTCTACAATACCTTGTTAAGGACACACCCTGTTAGGAGTGTCTAAGCCAGGTTAAGAGCTATAAAATAAGGTCTGTGAGGACCAACCCTATTAGGAGATACCCACATTACTAGGATTTGCAAACACAAGTTAATGTGTCACTTGGCTAGAGGATTTAATGATAAGACCTGTTAGGATCCGACTGCACCTTGTTAGGAGTAGCCTTGTGAGAGGATTTTCTTGCTGCAACTGTTAGGGAGACAACAAGTTCAAGTGATCTCGGTATAACACCATCAATATCTGATAAGATCCGCTTCAGAATATTACAACATCACATATACTTCATCTCATAACTCCTTTGATCACTGCATATCAAAAAGACAAAATTCACTAATGATTTCTTACACATTCAAGCTCATACTCATAATCGCCTTCATACCTCATCACACATCTTAAAAAACATCATTAGGTCAGATAGAACCTTGGAACAATTCCCTAGGTTCAATGCATCTAGACAAACTTGCATTACACGCCTTACTTATGTCGACCACCAACATAACAAATCAAATTTTGTGTCATTTTATCGATCTAAGTGATTTTCATCATTACCAGTTGAATGTCCATCTAAATACCTGCTCTGTCAATCAAATCTCGTTCACCTGATCGAATCACCACATGCGGTCACAAACATAACTTCATCTACAAGTCTTCATTGCTTCTATAAAACCACATCATCCCATTCTTCATAAATTTCTGTACCAGTTGTCAGAATATTATTTTGTCTATCTTTTACCGGTTAAAGTCCTAATTACCAGTTCTAATAAAAACTGTCTCTTCTTACTGGTTAATCCTTACCAGTTGAACTATAGGACTCAGATGACTGTAGAAACATAGTTGCCATCAATGACAACACAAAACATAGTCATCACTCAAGAATCTAATCTCTTTACAAATCAGACATGTACCGGCTACATCAAGCAAACAATCATTATCGATTTAGATCAAATGCCAACATAATTGAACCATGATGACCTGAGCACCGATTACCTGGATTTTGATATTGCAAGTTAGCAAAAGCATCAAGGTATAATGGACCAAGATGGCCTGAGTATTGCTTGCATGCAAATAGACAAAAAGTTAATAATCCTCCTATGCAAACTTGAAATTTCATCAATGATACTTGAGAGATCACATCCCATGATAGTTTTGCACAGTAATAATGATTAACTAACATGAAACAGATAAAGAAAAGATCATGCTCCGTCCTTGTTTCTCTAGTACAAGACATCCTTGAGTCACTCAGGAAGCATGATAACAAAAATCAAAACACAACAGTTAAAATTTCAGACTAAAGTGTTTCAGATGTGATTTAGAGTATATCATCCATTGATTTGGTGTTTGTTTTGATGTTAAGTTGGATTTTGATACTTATGTTCAATTTTGAGTTTCTCGATCTTTGCTTATGACTAACGTTGCCCAATTGCTACTTGTTTGATGTGTTTAAGCTCAAAGTAGATTATTACCGACTGAGTTAAGGATTTTGCCCCCAGTCTACAAACACACCGGTATATACAATGTTCCAAACCATGGCGGGAATTTACAAATGAGGCCTAATTAGATACAAAAGGCTTTATTGTGGATACGTACAATGACGAAGGATGGATGGAAGACAAGTGACCGAATAGATGGAGAAGCTAGCTAACAAATGGCGTCTGCTTCCAAGTTTTCACCATTTGTTTTTATTGCACTTCTCCTCATAGTTGAATTTTTTTTGTATTTTTCTCTTCTTTTTTTTTTGGATTTTTTGTTTTTTTGTTTTTTTTGGATTTTTTATTTTTTTTTTCTTCTTTTCTGATTTTTTTGGATTTTTTTCTTCTTTTTTAATTTTTTTTTAATTTTTTTTGCTTTTAGGTATAATTTTTTTTCTTCAGATGGATGCTATTGATGGGTTCCTCAAGATGATCTCCTTCTGTTGTTGATAACTGATAAGCACCAGATCCATATGCAGCTGTGACAACAAAAGGACCCAACCAATTTGGCTCAAACTTTCCTTTCTTTTCATGATCTTGTTGATTGTATGGATTCTCCTTAAGCACAAGATCACCAAGCTAAAACATCCTAGGTTTTACCTCATGATTGTAGCTGCGTGACATCCATTATTGGTAGACTCTCAAATGATCAACAACCTTTTGCCTATGCTCTTGCAACAATTCAAGCTCTTGTAACCTAGACACCAGTTGTTCCTCATCTGGAATGAGATCCTTCTATGATACATGAAGAGATGGTATTTCAACCTCCATTGGTAATATTGCTTTAGACCCATAAACAAGAGAATACAGTGTGGCACCTGTTGGGGTGCGGATACTGGTGCAATATGCCCATAGAGCAAGGTTCAGCTGAACATGCCAGTCTTTGCAAGCATCATTAACTCTCTTCTTCAAAATTTGCAAGATTGTTTTGTTTGATGCTTCTGCTGACCATTTCCCTGAGGGTAATATGGTGTGGAAAACCTGTGCTGGATTTGGAACTTTTCATAGAGCTCTCTTCCATCTTGATTTTTGAATGGCTGCCCATTATTAGTGATAATAATCATAGGAATACCATAGCAACATATGATATAGTTCAAGATGAATGCGATGATTTTCTTTCGTATGACATTAGTGAGTGGCACTTCTTTGATCCACTTCATGAAATACTCAGTAGCTATGAGTATGAACTTGTGACCGTTTGAGGAAGGTGGGTAAATTTTCCCTATTAGATCCAAACCCCATTGACAAAATGGCCATGATGTTGCTAAGGTGTGAAGCTCTTGTGCTAGTGCATGTATGAGATCACTATGGACTTGACATTGTTTGCACTTTTTGGCGAATTGAAAAGAATCCCTTTCCATAGTAGGCCAATAGTAACCCAATCGTATGAGTTTTTTCGAATGAGTAAGGCCACTCGAATGAGTACCACAAATACTGTTATGAACTTTAGTTAAATCCTTCTCAGATTCTTCCTACTAAAGACATCTAAGGAGAGTACCATCCAGACCTTATCTATATAGAGTATCTATGACAAGGGTGCAGTGAGAGGATTATCGAATGAAATTTCATTTTTGATTATTTGATAGGTCAAGAGGAAGGGTAAAATCTTTCAAGTAGGTATACATTTGACCATAACGAGAGGAATCATGTCCTACTAGGTGACATATGATTTGGGTATCGGGACAATCATAAGTAGGGTGAAACAATTCTTCCACTAGGAATTTGTAATGATCTTGATTTTCTTGTGTTTGAAGCGGAGAGGTAATTGTAGCCATGGCATCATATGCTTTGTTGTCATTCCTTAGGATTTGTTCAAAAGAAATATCTACAAATTACTTTCTAAAATCATCAACCATCTTCTTGTAAGGCATCAACTTTTCATCTTTGGTTTGATAATCATCATTGACTTGATTGATGACCAACTGAGAATCTCCAAAAACTTTTGTCACGAGGATTTGAACTTGATGCAAGTAATAAACTTGCAATCCCGTGAAACATGGGACTAGTCTCAGACTGTGGGTATCCTATTGGGAGAGTAGACCTTCGGATTATAGGCCGACTTCCTATTCGATCACCTAAAACTAACTGAAATTTGACTAAGAAAAAGGATAGAAGGATGTGCATAAACTAAAAAACTAATGCTTAAGGTGATGCACCAATGGATAAAAGACTTGCAAATTGCGTACAAACTCACAAGATAATCAACAAATTAAGTTGCACAATATCACAACTCTTTTATTTATGCCTGCAAAAATGATTCTTATGAAAGGCTCTGACTTTCTGGTGTTCAGAAAAAGGAAAACAATAGTGTTCTCACAATTTTGATCCAAAAAGCATTAAAATACTAGCACAGACCTGCACTATGAAATTATATTCTTTGCATCAAACATTGAAGGAATTTGATAAAAATAAAGGCTAACACAATATTTTATCATATAATTCACAAATAATACTTGAAAAACTAGAATAATAGAGAAGGAGACAAATATTTTATTGATAAATAGGAGCTATATGCATTACAAATCTGAAAAAACTCATAAGGAATGAGTTACAAGAGCATGAACAAACTGCTACTACCAAGTACAAACTCCATAACTAGAGAATAATGAGTGAGAAAAGAAGACTTATACAATCCACCTCCCAAAATTCAAATGGCTCCAAAAAATCATGAGTTGTCACAACCTCCAAGTCTTCTCTTGAATCAAGGACCTAACTGAAAGATATCTCACTCCAAACTTCAAAAAGAGTTGGCAAAATGAAAACAACTTTCTTGAGCTGATGTAACTAAAAATCCCTTAAAATCAGGGATGAAACTGACTGAAACAAGGAGTCAAGAGCCTCAAAACCCTCTTTGACTCAAACTCAATCCCAAAGGACTCTTTAACTGACAACAAATTGCCTATTAAGTGAAATTGTCTATTTTTACAACAAACAACTCTAGTCAACTATCCCCTTTCTTTTCAACCAACTTATACAACTCCAATGCAACTCAAACTCTTATTTTGCATTATAAAATATCTTTTACTTTAAGTGGTTTATAATCACCACTTTCAATAAAGATTTACAAATAAAACAAAGCAAAATGTTACAAGAGTTTTGGCATGACTTAAAGACCTAGTGGATTTTATTTTTTAAGTGTTAAGCAAACACTTATAAAAATTACACAAAGAGAAAAGTCATGACATGTTATGAAAGAAGATTTTGCAAAAATAAAGGCAAAAATATTTTTTGCCTTATCAACATCTATTAGGGTTTTTGCCCAAATGCAAAGCAAAAAAAAGATGAAAAGGCTCATCTTTATTTTCATTTTTTTCTTTTCCTACTTGATGGTGACCTCCATGGGGAGGTTTTTAGCACAAGATGCACTCCATCTATCGCTATAACTAATGATTTTTCTGAAATCTTTCTACATGAGATGCAAGGTAAATTCACCTACTATGGATTTGACTGCATTTTGATGTGTTTTTTAGAACTCTAGGGCGTGACCTCTTTATGATTTTCTAACTCATTTTGCTGCTTTCTTTTTGTTTTTTGATTTTTCCTCTTTGAGCTGCCACGATAGCCATTGATTCGAGCTTTTGAGAATCTTCACAACACATAGCCCTAAGTGACTTCTTCTTCAATCATATCAACTGGGTAAGTTTCAACATTTTGTGCATTCAAGATTGAATCCAATGAGTTAGGAATTTTGTTCTTCTTGAATGAACTTAACTGAATATGGATCTACTTGTAGCCTCTATTCCTACTATGCTTGTATAAAAGAAACACTATATTCTTTCATTTATGCTATAGATCTGTGAGAAATATTTTGTGGGTTTTATTCTGTATTCCTTGTTTACAATATGGATTATCTTTGAACAACAATACTCCATTCATTGAAGCCAATAGTCTTTTATTTTTTGTTGTGATGATATCTCCATACTTGAGAGAGGACTATCTTTTCTGATTTTGCTTACAGTGAATGTCATTGTGACCTGCAGCCATGGTGGTCACTGTTCATGTGCTCATACTTTGTGTCTAAGATTACAATTGCTCAGATATGAGTCTATTGAGTGCAATCTTCACCATGCTGATGACTCTTTGATGATTAACATCATGACTCTGTTAGGGGTCCCACAGATACTGAGAGGGGGGGGTGAATCAGTATCTAACTGGTATTTAGAATTTCTTAACTTAAAACATGCAGAACATAATATAATAGTGTATTGGTATGCAAGAAATAATGCAATAAACAAAATCAAGAACATCCACATGAAAAGTACACCATAACACAAAATTTTAATGAGGAAACCCGGTGTGGGAAAAACCTCAGTGGGATTTGTGACCCACAATATTCACTCACTGGCCAATAAGAGAATATTACTTATAATATGGGCCTGCACATGCAGGTAGGCCAACTGCCTAGAGCTCACTGCTCAATGGGAAGTCACATTGACTTACAAATAAGGATTATATTAATCCAATAACTTGTACTGCTTTACAATATCATCTTCAATGCCAGATTCAGTACCAGTTCCTGCTCTGTTCCTTACATATACCCTTTGACCTATATTTCGCACATTAGGTTTGCCTAATATTTTCCTTTATACATCTACATCACTCATACAAATGTCTACAATGATCTCCTTTATATATAAGAGTCATTTTACAATTTTCCAAGTCGGCTTACAATAATAAACAAAATATTATATAACAAAAATCCTGTTGGCCTCTGTGCCGGTATACTTCTTTTCTTCTGTGCCGGTGCTGGTGTCCTGAGTGCCGGTGTAGAGTGTGATCTGCTGATGCTGGTATAATGTCTTTGCCAGTGCCATAGGATTGCAAGGTTGCCATCAATGACAAAACCTTCAATCACATACGTCTCATTGGAGTGTGCATATGCCAACAGACTCTTCACACTATTTTACAAGGCTTTTAGATTCAAACAATGACTAAAACCTTCTGTCACTGTTAACTGGATATAACTGTCTCACTGTGATTTTTGAAATGTTGTTCTTATCTTCACATATTACTATGTTATCCCTCAAAGCTGCTAGAAATGGCCTCAAAACCTCTTATTTTTCTGTGTGTATTAACAATGAATTTGCTATGTATCTTTGATAATACATTGTCATTATTGTATGATTATTTTTGTTGTCTTGTAGATCTTCAACCTCCTGGAATAAGAGGTCTGCACATTGCATTGTTCTAGGATGTGATTTAATTGATACAAAACATCATACTTCTGGATTCTTGCAACAACGTTGTCTTTGATGTATGGACTATCTTAATTTTATCTTGACACTTTATATCCCATAATGATTATAGTGGAGTTCACCTACTATCTTTCACTATTATTTTGTCTTCTTAGTGCTTATTGTTCCCATGAGGTTGAGTCTTTCTATGACTGTCTAGAACTTCTCTTGTGGTGACTGTCAAGTATACATCTTATTATATAGCTTCAAAATATGCCCTTGTCTATTGGTTGTCATAATTTTTTTTCAAAAAGATGATATTGAGACTACAAAATAACAATATATTCTTACCCCTCCATGACTGTGACTTTAAGGACTCCTATTTGTATAACTATCACCTAAGGATGTGACTATGAATTTGCATAAGCTTAGAATGTATCCTCCTTTCTCTATTTTGTCATTTACATGAGTAGGATTCATGCCTTGTATTACTGACATAACTATTATTTGCTTGAAGAGAGAACCTTCCTTGGCTTTGACAGGAAATCAATGTCCTTGATAGTCTGCTACTCTTTAATGTCTGCTTCTTATATACATTTCATGACTGCATTTGCATTGTTAGCACAAATGTCCTTTGGTTGTCCCCATCATTGATGTTGAGGAGTATGTTTAACACATTGATGGCTTTTGTATTGAACCCCTACTCTCTCATGGAAATTTTCTTTCATTACCATGTTGCCCTTGGTGATTGAAATGGTTGTAACCTTTGTGACAAATTTTAAGGCACTATTTTCAAATAGTTACTCTTATTGCCTCTGATAAAAATCTATGAGGGCCTCTGATAAAACTCTAAGAGTGTATGAATGTATCATGTTAGAATGATCGAGGTACTGTCATGAGGCTTAAGGCTTATTTATGATGCACTTTAGACTTTACTCTTTGTGATGTCAATGAGAGAACTACTATGAATTCTTGATGTCTCTATCATGCTCTACCTCTAAGATTTTAATCTTGTCTTCATGTTAACTTGGGATTTGCTCATTGTTCTGTGTTTATACTCATGATTGTAATTAAAAGGATTGTATTTTACTGTGTATGAAATGCTACCCTGAAGATACAATGTCACTGATTTAACAGTAAATTGCTCTAACTTTCTACCAGATCTTACTATACTCTCTTCAAGGTAATCTTCCTCCAATGTTTTTGAGATTGCCCCCCATCACTGTCTTTTTCTATAGGTTATCACTATGATCCATCTTTGATGATTGTACTCTTCTTCTGCTATGCTACAATTAAGAATTATAGACTGCTTTACTCTTCTCATTCAGAAGGTTAGAGATACTTAGTGCTGTTGTATACCCATGTTTGGTACTTGTGACTGCTCAATGGTAACTGTGACATGAGTGTCTTTGGATACTGTGTTAATGATATACCTTTTCTCCTTGAATGGCTGTCTCGTGCTTAAACCATGCTTATATTGTATTTAATATCTCTTTTCATTGTCATCATTAATGATGAAGACTGCCATACTATTGCATTTTGAGCTTGCTTTCATGC